>NC_037685.1:28870991-28871066 GCF_003255815.1 Theropithecus gelada | reverse complement strand
TGCTAAGAATGATGGTTTCCAGCTGCATCCATGTCCCTACAAAGGACGCAAACTCATCCTTTTTTATGGCTGCAT
>NC_037685.1:28807834-28870891 GCF_003255815.1 Theropithecus gelada | reverse complement strand
CTCCCCATGATAGGCCCCGGTGTGTGATGTTCCCCTTCCCGAGTCCAAGTGATCTCATTGTTCAGTTCCCACCTATGAGTGAGAACATGCGGTGTTTGGTTTTCTGTTCTTGTGATAGTTTGCTAAGAATGATGGATTCCAGCTGCATCCATGTCCCTACAAAGGACACAAACTCATCCTTTTTTATGGCTGCATAGTATTCCATGGTGTATATATGCCACATTTTCTTAATCCAATCTGTCACTGATGGACATTTGGGTTGATTCCAAGTCTTTGCTATTGTGAATAGTGCTGCAATAAACATACGTGTGCATGTGTCTTTATAGCAGCATAATTTATAATCCTTTGGGTATATCCCCAGTAATGGGATGGCTGGGTCATATGGTACATCTAGTTCTAGATCCTTGAGGAATCGCCATACTGTTTTCCATAATGGTTGAACTAGTTTACAATCCCACCAACAGTGTACAAGTGTTCCTATTTCTCCACATCCTCTCCAGCACCTGTTGTTTCCTGACTTTTTAATGATCGCCATTCTAACTGGTGTGAGATGGTATCTCATTGTGGTTTTGATTTGCATTTCTCTGATGGCCAGTGATGATGAGCATTTTTTCATATGTCTGTTGGCTATATGAATGTCTTCTTTTGAAAAATGTCTGTTCATATCCTTTGCCCACTTTTTGATGGGGTTGTTTGTTTTTTTCTTGTAAATTTGTTTGAGTTCTTTGTGGGTTCTGGATATTAGCCCTTTGTCAGATGAGTAGATTGCAAAAATTTTCTCCCATTCTGTAGGTTGCCTGTTCACTCTGATGGTAGTTTCTTTTGCTGTGCAGAAGCTCTTTAGTTTAATGAGATCCCATTTGTCAATTTTGGCTTTTGCTGCCGTTGCTTTTGGTGTTTTAGACATGAAGTCTTTGCCCATGCCTATGTCCTGAATGGTACTACCTAGGTTTTCCTCTAGGATTTTTATGGTATTAGGTCTAACATTTAAGTCTCTAATCCATCTTGAATTAATTTTCGTATAAGGAGTAAGGAAAGGATCCAGTTTCAGCTTTCTACTTATGGCTAGCCAATTTTCCCAGCACCATTTATTAAATAGGGAATCCTTTCCCCATTTCTTGTTTTTCTCAGGTTTGTCAACGATCAGATGGCTGTAGATGTGTGGTATTATTTCTGAGGACTCTGTTCTGTTCCATTGGTCTATATCTCTGTTTTGGTACCAGTACCATGCTGTTTTGGTTACTGTAGCCTTGTAGCATAGTTTGAAGTCACATCAACTAACGAGCAAAATAACCAGTTAATATCATAATGGCAGGATCAAGTTCACACATAACAATCTTAACCTTAAATGTAAATGGACTAAATGCTCCAATGAAAAGACACAGACTGGCAAACTGGATAAAGAGTCAAGACCCATCAGTCTGCTGTATTCAGGAGACCCATCTCACACGCAGAGACATACATAGGCTCAAAATAAAGGGATGGAGGAAGATTTACCAAGCAAATGGAGAACAAAAAAAAGCGGGGGTTGCAATCCTAGTCTCTGATAAAACAGACTTTAAACCATCAAAGATCAAAAGAGACAAAGAAGGCCATTACATAATGGTAAAGGGATCAATTCAACAGGAAGAGCTAACTATCCTAAATATATATGCACCCAATACAGGAGCACCCAGATTCATAAAGGAAGTCCTTAGAGACTTACAAAGAGACTTAGACTCCCATACAATAATAATGGGAGACTTCAACACTCCACTGTCAACATTAGACAGATCAACAAGACAGAAAGTTAACAAGGATAGCCATTCTAAATTCTACACGAATGTTTCGCTTACCTTCTAACACAATAACATAAGCTTGGAAAAAAAAATAATACAGATTTTGAGTAGCTGCAGTGCAAAATGGAAACAGAATATAAGGTGGTAGCTAAAACTATGGGATCTAGAACCAGACCACATTACTTTTTATTAATTATAGGAGGTTGGGAGTTATAATCTCTCTTTTGCATTTTATCTTCCACATTTGAAAAGAAGGTTAATAGCATTATCTACTTTGTAAGACATTTATGAAGATTCAATGAATTAATCTTTTTATAATGCATAAAAGCACATGGTAAGTCTTATACAAGTATTTACTCAAATAAATGAAATAAAATTATATCAATGACAAAAATATCTGTGTCTGTCTTTTTCAACTACAGCAATAGACCGCATCCTTTAGAGGAAGGAGTTTCCCTAAAGGAAATTAAACATTCTACTAGAATTAATCTTTAGAAAATGATAATCTTGGGGCAATACATGAAGCACTGGGGATAGAGTCTTTGCATGAAGTAGAAAGAGGACTCTCAGGACAACATATTTGTCTATTTTTTTCTAGCATCACCAATAAGAGAGAAAACTGGTTGTTTAGAAGTGAGATCTCATCAGGTCCTGTCCAATTTAAGGGTAGATTAAAGTGAGGGAAAAAGATAGTTATGGCTTAGCTTAGACTGTAGTTTTCTCTATCCTTACTACATCGAGTAAAGTCTGTGGACTACAAGCATCATCTGGAGCTTATTAGAAATGTAATATTTGGGAGTCAACCCAGCCCTATCAAATCAAAATTGTTTAGAGTGGGTTCTAGGAATCTTTGCTATAATAAGCTCTCCAGATGATTCTTATGTATGCAAGAGGTGGGGAATGAACACTCTTCATTATATTATTCATTGGACTGTAAGAATATCCTCATTAAAAGTTACACCCACAGATCAGCTTGTGCTTTGGAGAATTAGGAGACAATTCATGATTGTATTGAGGACTGCAGAAGAGAACGGAGAGCTCCTCTGGGTTCAGATGGGAGAACAGAAGTGGCAGAGAGAATTTGCTGTGACTCAGGCTATTGTTGGCTGACAACAAAAGCATCAAATGCAGGGAAAATGGGAAAGCTCCAGAACAGCCTGAAAGATTTTTCTTCCTGAACACATAAGAGGCCAAAGCTTTAAAAACTCTCACAGATTACTGGGGTACTAATTGGTGGTGGAATTATTTTTGATAAGTAACCTGTCTGAGGCTCAGTACTTATAGCTTGTGTACGGAAGAAAATGGGACCCTTTTATTTTTCTCATAGAAGAATGAGGCTGGCTATAAATAGCATCTATCTCGCCCAGATCCCAGGCCGAACATTAGCTCAAGAAAGCATAAATCAAGGACTTTTAACTAACACTGTATCTACTCAACTTGCATGTCAATCTTAGGCTCCCATTTTGCTGGTGTCATTGAGGTCTCATTGGCCTTTTTGTGTTAATTCTCTATACCAGTGAATTGTTCCAGTGATTTATTTTCAGTACATCCACAATTCTTGCTATTCTCCTTCAAAAATACTATGTTCTCCACCATGTAGTAAAATCCCTACTAATATCTGAGACACTTTCCTCAATTCCAAATGTCTTTTGGATTTCTGATTTTAAAATAGTCCTGGATGCCCATCACTGATATCAGATACCAGTTTGTGCTTGTCTGCCAGAGACCACACTGTCTCTGGTTTGATCCTTCCAATTTCCTCAACCCCAATCCCCTTCCTGCTTAAATTTACACTATCCCATTTAGAAAGTACTGTGCCCTTTGTGTGGATCTCCCTTCCATGAGTTTGCCTCCAGTGCCAAACTACAAGTAAAAAAGAGTTTCTTTTGAAGGTACTGCTCCCATGACTATCAAATCATCCCAGTATAGCAACAGCTACCTGCTCCTCCCTGTGGATAACAATACGATTATGCTTTGGAAAATGCAGAAACTATATACGTGTAAACATTAACTGTCTTTTTGTTATTCCATAACACTTAAATGAGGTTTGTGAACAGTACCCCATCACATCTGATATCCTATAGGCATGTGAATATCTGCGTGTGTGTAATATTTTTCTTCTTTATAATACTGCAATTTAATTTAAATTAATGGAAAATACCTCACCATTTGGAAATAGCATGGTATTTTTAATACAGTATAGATTTAAAACTTAGCTTTATTATGTTGTAGCTGTGTGACATGAGATTGTCAATTTACCTCTCTAAGCTTCTCCTATGAAATAGTCGTAAGAAATACCTTTAAAGGGTGACATTAAGATTGAACTGGGTAGTATATATCAAGTTATTGTCTCATGGAAGAGTCTGTAAAATGATTACCCACCTCAACACTATCATCAATATTTGATAAGTTGTATGAAAGACCTATTTATCACACACAAGATGATGCTTTCTGACGTTAATTTTAATACATAATGCATTCAATATATGTTAATACATTAATGTTATATAAGTGTGTAAAATATATTTTGTATACATTTTTACAATATTCCTCCTAGCCACTTGAGTTAGAATCTATAATTATTTCTATTTTAAATAATTTTTTATTGCATAGGCGCAGCATTACTTTTCCAGGTTACACAGGTAAACGCTGGTGGAGAAAACATGGAAGCTCAGATATGACTGACATCAATGCCTGTGTTAATACTGGTTAATTAATAAATGTTAAGAGATTAAAAACAAAAGATAAGAAAAAGAAAATATGAAGATTAAAAGGGTAAGGGGAAAAAGTAAGGGAAGTGCTCATCTCATATTAAAAGAATTTAATCCATTAAAAAATGTTACAGGAGTAGTATTAATGTTATTATTTCATTTTATACGTGCTCAATATGCATGGATATATGTAATTCCTGGCTCAAACTGAGTACCAAAAAAAAAAAAAACCTCATTTCTAAAAGGCACTTAGTAATTCATAAGTAAATTTGCTATCTTGTGGTAAAATTGCATCTTAATATAAAACTTCAAAAATTAATCAGCCAATTGAACACCTTAAGGTTTTGCAAAGGCTTTTATTGGCCCCTATATATGTTAGAATTTAAGTCATATAAAATGCACTGAGAGGATGTAATGAATATAATAAGGCAGCGTGTGACTTTATTTATTTAAAAGTCAATTAAAAAATTGGAAGTCTTAAAATACAGTAATACAAGTTTCATTAAAATATAAAAATATTTACTCATGAATAAGTAAAAATGTCTTGATATAAAATAAAAATGAATTTGTTTTTCTTATGATATGGTATAGTTAGGATATGTGTCCCCTCTAAATCTTATGTTGAAATGTGATCCCCAATGCTGGAGGTCAGGCGGGGTGGGAGGTGATCGGATCATGTGGAGGATCCCTTATGTCCTGGTGCTGTCCTGAATGAGTGAGTTCTCTCAAGATCTGGTTGTTTAAAAGTGCATTGCACCTCCCCCTACTTTCCCTCTTGCTCTCACTCTGGCCTTGTGATGTGCCTGCTCCCGCTTCACCTTTAACCATGAGTAAGAGCTCCCTGAGGTCTTCCCAGAAGCCAAGCAGATGCCAGCACCATGTTTCCTGCACAGCTTGTAGAACGATGAGCCAATTCAATCTCTTTTCTTTATAAATTACTCAGTCTCAGGTATTTCTTGACAGCAATGCAAGAATGACCTAACACATGGTGCATCAGAATTTATACTACAAAACTACTTTCAAAGAAGACAAATACTTCTAAGTAATATTTACAAAGGATTATTTGGGTCATGAGTGCTATAAGTAAATATAATTCCAAACAACAAATATTAAATGATGTTTACTGAAAGTTTATTTTTACTTACTTTTTTCACTCAAAATAGGAAAGTTACTTTTAACTTAATATGAAGATTTAATCTTTGTTATGTCGTGTTAGCCATCAGATCTTTGAGTTATTCAATTACATAGAGAAAATCCTTAGTTAATAAAAGTTTAATACAATTTAAGCTTCGCAAGACTATTAAATCTCACATTTGTAATGTATCAAAAGCACACATCACTGTTAGATATTCAAAGGTAATTTGCAGGTATTCTACAATAATAATAAGTGTAAATCTCTGTAGGCATGAAAGGTAATACAAAAATCAGGTAGAACATTTTATGTCAAGATGTCCAAAATTCATCTTAACATAGCAGTTTCTGTGCAACTAATATCAAAAAAAAAAAAAAAAGAATTAAGCATCCATAATGTATAGACACTTGTTTCTAATAATTAGTGGTAGAAAGCTTAGCTAGATAAAATAGAAATGTGCTAAATGTGTGCACTTGGCTGATTTAAATATTTGGCATATGTCTCTACTGTAGTTATTATGGCACATTGGAAGATGAACTTGGTTGTTTAAGTACAAATATGGGTTGGCCATGAAAAAATAGAAATTTGATAAGTTATACTGAATGCTGTTGAGGGAAAATGAAGTGTAATCTACTTAAAACAGATGATGATTTTCCCACTAATTAACACTTCTTTTAAAAATATCTACTCATTCTTCTTATAAGACATTTACTTTCTTTAAGGATAGATGGTGTTGACTAAATTGATACATTACATATTGGGCTGCTTAAAAATTAAATTTTGATTCTAAGAATGATATACAAGAATTTCAAAATATTACATATGAGATACTCAAATGATGAACAAATAGGCAGTAACATTCATTCCTAATAAAAAGTTTGAGAGGATTGACAATATGTTGCTTACATATGATTGACATAGTAGTGAACTAAATTACTCAATTTCAAGTTCTGGGCCTTTTATTATGCAGAAAGTTATTGGTCATAGCCATTTGGTTAGAAAAATTAACTTGCTTTTTTACTAGATATGGAAAAATTAAAGAAGGTTTTTGTGTTATTGCCGCTTAGCAACAATGTTAAAAAGATTAATATTTGTAAATGTAAATTCACTCTTTTTTAGTCTTGTTAAAAAGAAAGCAACTGAGACAGAAGTAGAGAATGAAAAAGAAAGGGAAAGGAAGAAATAAAAGAAGAGAGGAAGGAAGGAACAGAAGGAAGAATGGGAAGGATGGAGAGGAAAGAAGAGAAAGGAAACTTTAATATTGAAAAACCATATAAACTCTAATTGGAATTTTAGATCATCATTCAACTATATGACCTAACAAAGAAAAGTACAAGCGAAAAAAAAAATTTCTTTATCTGAAATAACTCATAGGTGTTTGTGAAAATGTTTAAAGATTACATTAATAAAAACATGGAAGTTATGTAATGATTATAACAACAAAGTCTTTGTAACCAGGTTGTGTCTCAGCAGTAAAACCAAACAGAAAAATCCTTACCTCCAAGGAGCTTATTCATACTAATAGTTTCTTAGAACTGTTACAACAAAGTTTCAAAAATGGGATGGCTCACAAAACAGAATTTTGTTTAATTTTATACTTTTTAAAAGAGTTGTTTGTGTTATAAATGAGAGGCTAGTCATGGATAGCTAAAGATCATCACCAAGACATGAATACCAATTTCTCAGAGACATCTTATGCCTTAAGCAGAAGGTGCATGCCTTTTATATATATATGAGATAGACATAAATTATATATTTTCTTGTTATATATGCATATATAAAATATAATACAATGCATATATAATGCACATAATATAATGCATATATAACAAGGAAACAGTAATTATTGTGCACATATAGCAAGAAAAACTTTTTGCATTTTTAGTCTGACTTTTCTAAATTGTTTTCTACTTATTATCATCAATAACATTTTTTTCCACATAATATAATTCTTTGTGCCATCAAAATTGTTGGTGATGTAGCATTTCCTAAAAGACCGCTCCATCTATTATTTCTAGAATGTTTTTCTAAGACACTGACCCCCTATTCTATAAATCTGAATACTGGCACTGTCTTATTTCTCAAATCATCTTTTTCTTTTTCTCAATAGATTCACGTATATCTCAAAGGCATGAACCTTCTCCTTCATGCACAAGAAGTCTCTGACAAATTGATATTCATGTCTTAATGATGATCCTGAGCAATATGTGACTAGCTTCTCATTACTTTTAAATGTCTTTCATCTCTTCTGTGGAATCTGGCCAATTCTCTTTTCTTGAGTTTCTTTGCTCCGTGTGTAATGGGGCATATTTTGCACATATTTCAATAACAAAATATATCAAAGTTTCATCTGCTTGTGTGCCTCTTCCTTAGCTTCCATTAAGAATTTCGTTGCTTCTTAAATGGAATTATGAAATCGCAACGTTTATCCTGGCAATGATTATTTGCTTTACCAATATCAAGTTATTTCCACTGCTTTTGTAGCATCTTTCAGTATAAAATGACTTAATAATCCAATTCAATTTAGAGCGTCACTGTTAAGCAGAAATATCTTATGCTGCTGTTCATGGTAAAGCATTGTGCACTGGTTACTAATCCCAGAGGAAGAATCTACATACCTTGCCGATGCTGCCAGGTTTTCTAAGTCTAGCAGGAGCCTTTGTGTAAACACAGCTGCCAGAATTCTGCAAGGGTTTTTGACTCTGGCAATAGCTCATTGCAGACCTAGCTGCCACAGCAGCCATACTTCTACCACTTGCTTACTTAGATTTAGTCTAGTGAGACAGAACACTTGCACAAAAAGTCAAGAAAAGCAACTTTATTACTCACAGATAGGCAGCAGGGATTAACAGAAACCTGGACTCCATGGTGAGCTGATTCCCCCTGGTTCAGGAGAGTTGTGCAAAATGGATGAAATCAATCTGCATGTGCCCCAATTTGCATCAAAGTAAAAGCCTCAAAATCCCACTCTTCTGGGTTTTATATCCTGAAGGCAACTTGGTTTCCTGAGTTCAAGTGTTGCAAAACATCCTCTTCTTGGAGAGACGAGGAAAAATCTTAAGCTATTCTGGAGGGTTCTTCTTTATTTCGGGGAGTTACATTCTTGGTACATTCTGCTCCAAAGTTGCAAGAACTGGGTCGGACAAGGAACATTCAAGGATCTGTCTTACAGTTATCTTATAAAAGACAGTTGAAAAGCAGTTAAATACACGAAGATGCTAATATATAACAACAATGCACAGAATTCAGTTGAAACCTGGATAATATTAAAAGCTATAACAAAGTTTATACATCACACACATGCATAGATAATTACAATTATGCTGTGACTGACATTTTGCTAAGAGCAATTGTTCAATGCCATGGATTTAAGATGCATCCCACTTTCAGGGATATTAACATGTGGAAAAAATAGACATCAGGAAAGTGAGAAGGAATTCTTCTGTTTCAAACAAAAAAAATTGCAGCAGACCATTCCTTGCAGTGAAATCAGCAGTTATTTTCCTCCTTGTAAACTTATCTGATGAGAAACTGAACAGAAAAAAAGTTTCTGGGAGACAGAGAAGTCAGAATTATTTAAACGATTCAAAGGGGACAAACGGGAGATGAACATTGGAGTTGAGGATTGTCAAATCAACTAGGTCTAGTGCGACCAAGATATTGGAGGTAAAGGAGTGATGCGAAGTAAGCTTAACATTCAGTTTCTGTTTTTCTCTTCAGATATTTGGCTGATTAAGTTGCAAGTGGCAAAAAGTTTTGAGTCTAGAATGGTTAGTTAATTAAGATTTTGCTACTGAAAAGGTGACATTTATAGTTTGATTTTTAAGAAATACTTGCAGATTTCTCAGTTGATATATTAGTTGGTTATATACATATTCATGCAACATCCTTCTCACACATTCCTTAACATTTTCAAGTGTAACTTGCTTGACCACTCTGTTCAAGATGACAATACTCACTTTCTCTTCTTTGCTTTATTTTTTAACAGTAATTAGCACTATCTAATATATTATATATTTTGAATATTTTATTATTACTTTTCATTCACTACAGCATTGTGCTATGTTGCATAGTGTCCCCAAAAAGTATATGGCCTTCCTGGAACATTAGAATGTAACTTTGTTTGGGATATAACATCATTTTAGATGTAACTACTTAAGATAAATTTATACTAGGGTAGGGTGGACGATTAATTCAACATGATTGTGACCGATATCCTTAGAAGAGAAGAAAAGACACAAAGAGAATGCCATGTGAAGACAGAGGCAGAGAATGGAACTATATTGACATAGAAAAGAAATGCTAAAAATTGCTGGCAACCAATGGAAGTTAGAAGAAAAGCATGGGACATAGTTTTCCTCTGAGACTCCAAGAAGGAATGTCCCCTGTGAATACTTTAATTTCAGTGATCTGTCCTCCAGACCTCCAGCACTGAAACAGGTGAAAAGACTCTGTTCAGGGGAGTAAAACTAGTAAAACTAGGGGAGTAAAAGCTTTTACTGACTGTGTGGCCACTTTAGAACATACTACCCACTTCCTTTCTGACCTTTTCATCACTGGGGACTTTGCTGAGTGCTCCAATGACACTTGTGGATAGGAGACTAAGCTGGAGAGGCAGAGTCAATTATCCAACAATTCTGTCATCAAGACATTTAAAACTGTTAGAGGAAACCTGTGAATTCTGTTAAATATTTAAAGAGAAATTAACAACAATCCATTTCAAATTTTTCCAAAAATATTAGAAGTCATACTGGAAGCCAAGCGTCACTCTGATACATAGAGACAATACAAGAACAGACAATTAGAGATCTTTCGCCCTTTCAGATATAGAGGAAAAAAGAATCTCAATAAAATACTAGCTAATTAAATCCCACAAGATATGAAAATGATTATACACCATGACCAAGTGTTACTTACCCCAGTAATGTAAGAGTGATTCATACCTGGGAGGCTGAGGCAGGAGAATCTCTTGAACCTGGGAGGCACAGGTTGTAGTGAGCTGAAACTGCGCCACTGCACTCCAGCCTGGGTGGCAGAGCAAGACTCCATCTCAAAAAAAAAAAAAAAGAAGAATGATTCAAAATAAGGCAACCAATTTAATTAATTTAAAATATTACATTAATAGATCAAAGTGAATGAAATATCTCAATTCGGAAAATTCATTTTATAAAATCCAACATTTCATTATTTAAAAATCCCCCAAATTATAAATTTCCTCAACATGATCAATAGCATTTATAAAAATACAGAGATATTATCATACTCAATGGTGAAAAACTGAAATCTTTTCCCCTAAGACCAAGAACATGACAAAAATTTCCCCTCTCACCCCTGATATTTGACGTATCAGGAGTGAAAGTTCTAGCTGGAGCAATTAGGCAAGAAAAATAAAATAAAAACCGTTCAATTTTAGTGGAAGAAATTTTGAAAACTCCATTTACTGATGGAATAATCATATATACACAAAATTGAGAAGAATCTACAGGAAAACTACTGGGATTAATGAATCAATTAAGCAAAATTGCAGAATACAAGATAAATGAACAAAAATGAGTTATGTTTCTATACATCCCCAATGAACAAACTGAAAAAGAAATTAAGAAAGCAATTTCATTCACAATGGAATTAAAAAAATAAAAGAGAAATAAATTTAACCAAGGAGATGAAAGTCATTGCACAAAAAAATGCAAAGTATTGCTGATGGAAATTAAAGACCTAAGTAAATAAGAGGACATCCCATGTTCATGGATTGTAAAACTTAATCATTTTTAGAATAGGTTTTTTAACAAATGATGCCAAAACAACTGAATTTCCACCTGCAAAACACTGGAATTTGGACCCCCTCTTACTCCATATATAAAAATCAAACCAAATCAATGACCTAAATATAACAACCAAAACCATAAAACTCTTAGAAAAAAGCAAACATATGGGTAAGTATTTATGAATTTGGATTTTGAAATGGATCCTTAGATATGACACAAAAAGCATGAGCAACAACAACAAAATAACAACAGAAAAATGACATCATCAAAATTAAAACTTGTACACCAAAGGACACTATTGAGAAGTGAAAAGCAACCTACAGAATGGGAGGACATATTTGAAAATCATACATCTGGTGAGAGTTTAATATCCGAACAAATTATCATATTTTCCATGAAAACACGTTCATCTATTATGTATCAGGGCTTTTTTTTGAAAAAACTGGAAAAAAAATATTTCCACAAGTCTTCCCCAAACCCCCAAAATACTTTTTAAAATATTTCCTTGATCACCACTAGGCTATATGATCACTATAGCTGCAATAGAAATTCACAAAATGAACGTCTTACCTTTCCACCTTCTATAAAGAGAGGAAATTTTCTCCAACAAGCAACAAGTGAGAGCAGAATAATTGCTTTGCATCTGTCTATTTAATCCAGACAGAATAAATTACACTGTGTAAATAAAATACAAGCTTACACAATACAGCCAGATTTCTCATACTAAACCCTCACAGATTACAGAAGGACCTCTGTCCTATATAGCTGTGCAATAATTAAAGTTGGCATATGCCCTGATTTCTCATAGCAATGTCTCCATGATTATTTTGAGAAAGAAAATATGATATCTTAAGGATGCCACAAGCCTACTCTTCACTTCTTTGGCACAGGTTAATTCTTAGCATGGACCTAGATTTATCACTGCCTGGTCTAACCACAAGGATCTCGTGAATAAGGAAAGAATGCAAGGATGCTTGGCATACAGAAATAAAACGATCAAGAGAGTCTGAACCTAAGGTCACAGTTACAGTGCCTTGGAAACATCAGAGTATTAGACAGTAACTGCCTATTGGGGTCACCGTCATGAATTGCTTTCCCACTTATGTATTCTTATTCAACTAGAATTAAATGTCTTGTGTCATCATTTTGGAATAGAAAGAGGAGTTTATGAAGAAATCTAAAGAGATTTAAATTAAATTTGAATTAACTGTTCAATGAGAAAAGAATGAATAAAAAATATGACATGGTTTCCTAACAAGAGAAGCAAAGGACAAGAAGAAAATGTGGTACATATACACAATTATACACAATACAGCACTCTTCAGCCATAAAAACAGAATGAGATCCTGTCATTTGCAACAATAGGGATGAAATTAGTTGTGGTCATTATGTTAAGTGAAATAAACCAGACACAGAAAGAAAAAATCCACATGTTCTCACTTATTTGTGGGAGCTAAAAATTAAAACAATTGAACTCATGGAGATAGAGAGTAGAATACTAGTTATCAGAGTCTGTGAAGGGAAGTAGGGAATGTGTAGGGTGTGTGTGGGGGAAGTGAGGTTGCTTAATGGGTACAAAGAAAAAAAGAAAAAATGAATAATATCTATTACTTGACCAAATGCTTGAGGTGATGGACAGCCATTTACACTGATGTCTTATTACATAGTATATGTATCAAAATATCTCATGTACCCCATTATTCATATGTACATATAGCATTTATATATAATGAGTATATACAATATATAAATATATATGTACAACTACTTTCTACCCACAAAAAATAATAATTAGCAAAGAACTAATGAGGATTACAGACATGTGACTGCGTGTTCAATGAACAGAGTAAATGAAGAGACTAAATTTGTCTATCAAAATATAAAAGAAGGAAGAGTGAATCAGAATGAGGCACAAAGAGAAAATAAACATTGAAAATACTAAAAGTAAGTTAAGAAATGTAGATGATATACTAAATGAATATTCCAGAATAAGAAAATGGCTAAATTGCTGAAACAAAATTTTCAAAAAGACAATGTCCCTCTAGCTCACTATTGCAGCCTCAGTGCTCAGCACATTTATGTCATGTAGCATAGAGCAGTAAATATTTATTTCATAATATTTCATAAATATTTAATATTTGGTATTATGGCTACATTGAATATATTACAATCATAAAAAATACTCAACAGTTACTGTTTACTCTTTTGAAAACAATGTAAGTTATCTCATGCTCACAATAATCTTACTAGATTCCTTTATTGTCTCCATTTTATTCCTGAAAAAATGAGATTTAGAGAAACATAAATTGACTTTTAATTTAACTTGAATCTTTTAAGGAACTTAAACATATATGTTTCTGATGTCATTTTAACTTGCTATTAAACATTATATGCACTCCAAGCCTTAAACAAAAATAAGTACCCAGGGGAAAATGTTATTTGTACTTGATACACGTGCTTTTCCACTTTTCTGTCTCACACTTTATTACAGGATTCTTCAATCTAGGAAAAATTTAAAATTTTTCTTTCACGATGCTTTTACAGCTAATGAATGTATTTATACAGCTAATGTCCTCAAATAAATGTCATGTCTTGAATGGCCCAAATTACATTAAAATTCCTAAAGTCTTTCATAATTGTATTTTATTTTTACCAGTTCAAATTCACTTTGAAATAAAATAATTTTAAAATCTGAATTTGTAGAAAAGAAATCAGAATAATGAGACATCTCTACAAATTTTATAAACAATAGTTTAAAGTGTTGATGATGTATAATAGGGAGAAAGACTTATGCATACAGATCCATACTATATCTTAAAATAATTAAAGTGCTCTCCAATGAAAGTGAGTTTAGATTTATTGAATAGCATTCTAAAAAGCAAAACTACCATCAGTGAAATAAGAACATCTAGTTTTGGCCGGGCGTGGTGGCTCACGCCTGCAATCCCAACACTTTGGGAGGCTGAGGCGGGCGGATCACAAGATCAGGAGATGGAGACGATCCTGGCTAACACGGTGAAACCCCGTCTCTACTGAAAATAGAAAAAATTAGCCAGACGTGGTGGCGGGTGCCTGTAGTCCCAGCTACTCAGGAGGCTGAGGCAGGAGAATGGCTTGAACCCGGGAGGCGGAGCTTGAAGTGATCCGAGAACGCGCCAGGACACTCCAGCCTGGGCTACAAGAGCGAGACTCCGTCTCAAAAAAAAAAGAAAAAAAAAGAAGATCTAATTTTAATTAAACAAATAAACAGATATTTCTCTATCTCTCAGGATGCTTATGTAAGGCTCGAATGATTACTTTCTAGTGGGGTAAATGGGTATTGGAGATTATTATACAAGATAATTTTTAAGAGCCTCCCAACTTGAGATTTAGATTTATTATAATGTATGCTTCAAAGTACACAAGAGTAGGAGAAGAATGATAATAAAAGTAATTAATTGGAAAAGAAATAGAAATAATAATTAGTCATAGAAAAATGTTCAGATGTACAGTTAGTTCCAAATGCAAAGTTAACAATGGGTAAAAATTACATTGCAAATTTATTTAAATTGGGCAAAATATAAGCAATAATATTAATTGTATTAGGCATTAATATTTATTGATAGTGAGGATTTGGAAAATGGCAACTTTCAAAAATAGCTCATACTATGAACTGCAAAGGAAATTTAAAAATGAGAACAAAGATTTGAAGGATTTAAGGATATGCCTCCCCCAAATGTGCTACTCTTGCATAGAGACTATTTGATTTAAAGGCATTTGAAAAACAGCAAGTGCAATATCAGTCTGACCTTCCTTCTCTGTTTCTTAAAAGCATGAGAGATAAAATTCCCACATAAAAGATGGCTCCTTAAACTAGAAGGAAAGTATCATTTTCATAATTAAGGACTGAAAGTTGAGGCTGAAGGCAATCTGTACAAACATGGTTGGCTAATGCTGAGCATACAAGCCACTTCTCCACCTGATTACCTTAGTTTAAGCCCCTTTGCCTTATGACATTTTTGGAATTAACTACTCATTTAATTAAACATACAAATATTTGACTTTTGTCCACAACTTCGGGTCTCATTTTTTTTATGAATGTGCCTATGCTATATAAAACTTGGATTAAATAAATGTGTATGCTTTTCTCCTGTTGATCTATGTCAATTTAATTCTTAGGTTCAGTCAAACAAACAAACCTAAGTGGGTAGAGGTAAAATTTCACCTCCCTATAGATGTTTATGTCTCTTGAAAAAAATAAAGTACTCTTAAATTTTAGATTCTAAATATGTTTTTGAGAATTTTAATTTTTATCTCTGTAATGATGAATATTTGAATATTTTGAAGAAAAAAACACATGTTGAAAAATATAGAATTATGTAGATAGATGATAGTATGCCCATACAGCATAATACTGTATCTTCATTAAGCTCATGTATATTTTCTGTGGTTTACTCCTCGTAAAAATAGTGTACATAGAAGTGATATTCACTGGGAATATTTATTTGTATAATGGCCCATGGATAACCTTTTCTTTCTTCTTTATAGATTTTTATGTTATTATTGTTTTTGTTTGTGATTAGTATTTATGAGGGGACATCCTTAAATATGGTATTAAGAAGAATTTTCTGAAAGAATGATGTTTGAGAGCATACTTCAAGGGTGAGGAAAATTGACTTAAAGTAAATAATTTTAGGTAGAAAGAAGACAATGTAATAAGCATTAAAATGGCACAAACCCAGATATGTTGGAGCAACTAACTAAAATTCTACTTATGGGGAGGTTGATGAGCAAGGGACAATTTTGTGAGTAAAGTTTACAGAAATAGTGTCAGATTATGGAAGGCATTAAAGCCATGGCTACAAGTTTGAGTTTATTCCTAAGTGTGTGAGAAGTACATAATTTAATTTACATTTTAAGAAGCTCATTTAGACTTTGGAGTGGTGAATGGACAGAAAGAAAAGAGACTAGTTAAACACTGTCGTAAAAATGCAGGGTCTAAATTATGTGAGCCTAGCTAGCCTAGGATGATAGGAAGCCAGATAGAATTATACAAACTTAAGATATATTTCAAATCAGGCCTTGACTAGAAAGGTAGAAAGTGAAGAAACTAAGAATGATTCTGGACGGGTGTGGTGGCTCTCACCTGTAATCTCATCGCTTTGGGAGGCCAAGGTGGTCAGATCACCTGAGGTCAGGAGTTCGAGACCAGCCTGGCCAACATGGCAAAATCCCATTTCTGGGCGCCTGTAATCCCAGCTACTTGGGAGACTGAGACAGGAGATTAGCTTGAATCTGGGAGGCAGAGGTTACAGTGAGCCGAGATTGTGCCATTGAGCCACTGCCCTCCAGCCTGGGCAACAGAGCAAGACTCTAACTCAAAAAAAAAAAAAAAAAAAAATTCCTAAGCTTAGGTTTTGAACGAAAGGACAAATGACAGAGTACCAGACGTACTGCATTGCTGCGTGGGTTCTCCTGCAGTCATCCACACTGAGATGTTTGTGTGGCCATTTTTGTTTTTAACAGCCACACAGCGTTTGCACCAGATAGATCCTAGGGTGTCCCCCATTCCCTTCACCCCTTGGCATTCATGCCCAATATAATCCTGTCGTTTTGAATGTGAGTGAGAATTGTGACTTGCTTGCAACCAATAGAATATGTCAAGGACAATGGGAATTTTTTGGATGTAAATAAGACTCTAAATCAGATAATTTTTATTTAAACAAAGTCATTTATCCTGATCTACCATGGGTGGGCCTACTTTAACCAGATGAATGCCTTTACAAGAAGGACTGGGCCCTACTTGAAATGAGAGGCTGTCCTCATGGGCTTGATAAAGTAAGTGATGATACTGGAGAGATCTATGTGGCAAGGAAGAATGGGCAGATTTCAAGTTCTGAAGCCAGCTTCCAGCCAACAGTCAGCAAAAAGCTGGGATCTCAGTCACACTGCTGCCTCTTCATTTCCTTCCTTCTTTCCTTCCTTCCTTCCTTCCTTCCTTCCTTCCTTCCTTCCTTCCTTCCTTCCTTCCTTCCTTCCTTCCGTCCTTCCTTCCTTCCTTCCGTCCTTCTTTCTTTCTTTCTTTCCCTCCCTCCCTCCCTCTCTCTCTCTCTCTCTCTCTCTCTCTCTCTCTTTCTTTCTTTCTTTCTTTCTTTCTTTCTTTCTTTCTTTCTTTCTTTCTTTCTTTCTTTCTTTCTTTTCTTTCTTTCCTTCTCTCTCTCTCTCTTTCTTTCTTTTAAAAACATATTTTAAAAACAAATTAGATGGAGATGGGGTCTCCCTATGTTGACTAGGTTGGTTTCAAACACCTGGTCTTAAGTGATCCTCCCATCTTGGCCTCCTAAAGTGCTGGGATTACAGGTGTCAGCAGCGCTTCCAGCCCAGTTGCCAGTTATTAAAATGGGAGAAACATGGGAGGGAGGAAATGTGAAGAAATACTTGCATTTTTGACATCTTATGTTTGAGAATTGGAATACATGCAAGTGGTAGTGTTAAAAGGAAGCAGAAAGGTGAGTTCAGAGTTCAGAGATTTAATTACATGACTGCAATTAGCACTATGTTGAAAAATACCTTCACTTCCCAGATTACATAATTATCTAAATGAAAGATAGCACCTCAACACCATGTAAATATTAAGCCACGGCATTTTAAGTAACAGGTATCCTACAAATATTAAAAACAACCAACCAACCAAACAAGCTACATTTAAATTAATGTAGGGTCAAATATCGAATCTTGATTTCCTTTTCTGTAAAATTGTCATATTAGTTATCTGTTTACTAAGAAGGTTTGTGGTAAAAAAAAAAATTGAATAAATAAATGTATGTAAAATGCATTTTGGAAATTATAAAGCTTCATGAAAACAACAATTATTTAGTAAATAGAATAAAACAGCAAATAAAATTAGAATGATTTTAAAAACTTAGATTAGGCCTCCCTCCATAAATAAGTTAAATTTTTCTACCTCGGTCACGGAATATCCCATGCTCCTGTCATCACTTTTTGTAACTTCAGCATCTGTATAATTAGTTTATCCAAAACCCTGGTTCTTAGTTCCTTAGCCTCCTCACCCTAACCATCTATTCCTACACCAAATTATACCTTGTCAATACCAATAACTGCATTGTCACTGACACTTGGATTATAATCATCTCATTCTCCGAAACTCAGCTTTCTGCCACTATAATCTCTTCTACAACAATTCCTTAACCCTACCTGGACATCCATCAGTTGACTTTCCAGTCTCCATGGCCTTGCTTCTCTCTTTATCCTCCTTATCCATAGCAGATTCTGAAGGCCATTAAAATGTCATCACTCCAGTTCATGCATTCTAAGCTCAGCTGTTATTATTGCCTTTCATATGTTTACTTGGTAAAGCCCCAGCCATGATCACATCTTTTGGTCTAAAAATAGCTAAACACGACTGTGAAAAATTAACTTCATAGATATGTATTTCTTTTTTTAAATTACGAACATATTTACTCTCATACTTTTAGTCATGTATTAAAAATATATCTAACTCCTGCACCACCATTAAAATTTCATTCTTAGGAATAACATAGCTTCTGATTTCACTGAGAGTATAGAAATGGAGTAGTAATTTATCATCACCATCTTCTTCATCATCATCATCTTCACCACCACCAAAAATTCAAGACTTCTTGAACTTTTATCTATCTGTGTACATTTATCATCATCATATACACACATCATACATATACATACATCATCATCATCTTAATCATTGTCATCTTCACCACCACTAAATCTTCAAGACTTCCTGAACTTTTATCTATCTGTGTACATATATGTTGACGCATGTATGCATGAACTCTATACAGAGGACAGAAGATAACATGTCATTGTTTCTGGCCAAAGTCTAACCTTTAACAGGCAAACTGGATTCTCTTGTGTTTGAAACAATAGAAACAGTGATTGTAAAATTAGTTCTGTATTATGTATTACAATATTTACTATTTGCTTAAAACTCTCATTAATACTCAAACATACTAGATTATCTGCTATCTCAAAAAAACAAAATAAAAATCCACTTATTCCATCATCTACCTTTTTCTCACTGTTGCTACACTTCATCGTAGTTAGAAAAAGTAATCTATAATCACTCTCTATAGTTACACACAAACTTTTCTACACTCACTCCAATTAATTGTTCATTACTTCTATCATGACTATTCTGACCCTCACTTTTAAATGTCAAGTGTTAATTCTTAGCCATTATAGAACTTACTAAACACTCACCGGTTTTCATGAAATACTTTCAGTGCTGAGTTTAAAGAACAAATATCCCGGTTTTACCACTATCACTCTAGTCATTTTTAAAAATCTCTTTTGCTGGATTCTCTATCTCCTCTAGAGTATAAATTTTGCTAAAGACATACTCTTTGGAACTTTTTGTATTTTCTATTTATACTCACTTCCTAGATGATATTGTTTACTTCCATGGTTTCAATAGTGTCTCTACTCTAGTGACTCCCAGATTTTAATCTTCACCTGAATACCTGACATCTCCACTTGGAAATTTTAAAGGCTTTTCAAATTAAATACATCTAAGGGAATGCTTAGATTTTCATCCACCCCATATGCACACTGCCTGTCATCCAAATATTCCCTTTTTTTTTTTTAACTTTTGAGCTGGAGTCTCACTCTGTCATCAGGCTGGAGTACAGTGGTGCGATCTCGGCTCACTGCAACCTCTGCCTCCCTGATGCGAGCGATTCTCCTGCCTCAGCCTCCCAAGTAGCTGGGACTACAGGTGCGCTCCTCTCCACCTGGCTAATTTTTTTTTTTTTTTTTTTTGTATTTTCGGTAGAGACGGAGTTTCACCATCTTGGCCAGGCTGGTCTTGATCACCTGACCTCATGATCCACCTGCCTCGGCCTCCCAAATTGCTGGGATTACAGGCATGAGCCATCACGCCTGACCAAATGTTCATTTTTTAATCATTCTTTTTCTTAGTTTTTGATACTATTCACTGAATTGCTTAGATTAAAAACCTTGGGGATTCTCACTATTTCTTTATTTGTATCATATTCATATCCAATTTATTTGTAACTTCTTTCAAGTCTAACTTCAAAATCTATCTCAAATCAAATGACTTATCACCTCCATCACAATCATACATAAACCAAACTAGCGAGTTCCAGTGCTCTGCCAAACTACTGCACAAGCTTTTCTGCTAGTCTATTTTTGTCTCCTAAAATCTATACATCTAACAACAATCAATACATCTAATTTTATCTCTTTAGTTAAAATGTTTATTAACTTCTTGCAATACTCAAAATAAAATTACAATCATATATAATGCTTATCAGGCTTACTAATCTCATAGGTAATTTTCCAAATTTATTTTTCCCACTCAGTTTTAACCAAAATAATTTTATTTATGTTCTCAACTTCTCTAGTTTGTTCTTCTGTTAGAAACTCTATATGTGTTGATCCCTGTTCTGAGAAGGCATTTCTTCCAAATATTCACAGACATGACACCCTTATTTTCCTCTGGTTTCTGCCTACATGTGACTTCTTCAAAAAGCCTATCTTCAACAACCCACATTAAAAAAGTGGTTCCTCACTGTTTATCCATTTACACTGCTTTATGTGTCATTTCTTTTAATGTTGACTTTTTTGTGTGTTTAATTTTCTTATTGTACATACATCTCTCTCAATAAAATGTGAACTCTGGAAAAACAAGAAATTTTCTTATCCTTACTGTACATCTGTTACCTATAAGAATGGCTCAAATATTTAGCATCCATAAACACTTGCTGTTGTATATTGTAATTAATATATTTTAGTCTACCCAAAACTCAAACAAAAGTAAGAAAATAATTTGGACATTTATTATACCCATAAAGAGTTCAAAAATCATAACTCATACCTGATATGAACATTTGTATTAATGGGAAAGCTTGTCATTTTTGTTTTCAAAAGATAATTGTTACTTTGGATTACATGATTAATCATTTTGGATGACTTTGCTAATAGGAAACACAGAAATAAAATTAATCTAACAATCATTCGAATAATCATAATGAGAAGGAACGTCAATCATTGATTTAAGAATAATTTATTCCTTGTCTCTTATGTTTCAAACACTGTTCTAGGTGGTAGGGACATAGTAGGGATCACCACACAACAATTTGCCCTAATAATGTTATGTACTATTGAAAGGAGACAGACAAACAAACCCGATTAAAATGAATGTATCTAGTTTGTTAGAAAGTGATAGAGCTACGGAGAAAAACCAAGCAAGGAAGGGTGCTGAAGTGTGCTGGGTGAGATCAGACAGCAAGCGATGTGCACATCTAAGTGAAGATGATTCTCATGAAGCCTTCACTAGGACAGGTAGTGTGCTCAGTATCTTGGGTGTGGTTTCTCACTTATGTAATCTTCATAATAATCCCATTACCTATTAGTAAGTACTATTTTCTGTTTGAGTCCACATATGAGGTACATGAGGCTCAGTGAATTAAATGACTGTTTCAAAGTCACACAGTTTCCATGTACAAGAGCAGGGTGCAATGGCAATTTGCCTGAATTCAAATGCCATGAGAGATCAGACTTTAATCTGTACAGTATTTAGTGAGGAGATACAAAAAATGGGTTATGTGGAAAACTCGTTTTCATTGAACACCGGAAAATATTAATTAACAATAATAGTTAACTTTTATTTTATACCGACTAAATAGGTAGTTTTCTGAGGGTTAAACTGCGTTGTCTGATAGATGTCTGCTAATGCATAATGGGGAAGTATTATATTCTGCTGAACATCTATTCACATACAGTTAGCTTCCCTAAATTGCAATATATGCATATCTTGAAGAGCAGCACCATGAGATTGAATTGTTAGGCTTCTGAAAAATTACTGTTCCAATTGTCAAATAAGCGTTCAGTGTTACACGGGTCTAATTCTTAACTATTACACACAACGGTTAACAGAATTAAATTTCAAAATGCAGTGCCAGAGATTGGTTGCTTTTGGAAAATACCATTTTCTGAACGCATCATTAGGGAGTATGTACATCAGGACTCACTACTTCACTTCCAAGGAATCAGATGAGAAGACATTGGAACTCCTAGAGCTTGTTGGCTTTGAGTCACCTAACCTAATCAGCTTCACCAGAATGGTAAATTATCATGGCTATGAGTAGTAGAGTAAACTGAAATTAGCAAATTAATAGACAATAAAGTGATTTCTCTCTCCTCTTTAAACAGATAAATTGACAGAAATATCATGAAAACTTACTTTTAGTCTCATACTTTTGTCATAGCTTTTGGGAGTGATAAAAACATTGCCTTGGAATGTTATTTCAGTGTTTTAGTGTTTTTACTTTTGCAGCAACACAGCAACCAAAATACCTATTGTTCGGCATTGCTGTACTTAGAACTAATAGATAGGCATACCTGACAAAGCACCATTTCAAAGTAAACTGCATTACACTTCTGTTAATCTTTGTCACATAAACAGGTCTTGTGGTACTTGGGTTTACTATTCAATTCTGAAGGTTTTTGCTCAATATGTTTTCCATGTATTTTAGTTTTCAAGCAAATATGAGATAAGAATTTTTGTGTCCTCTCTGATTTCCTTGAGGAGTGGTTTGTAGTTCTCCTTGAAGAGGTTCTTCACATCCCTTGTTAGCTGTATTCCCAGGTATTTTATTATCTTTGTAACAAAAAGAAACTATCATAAGAGTGAACAGACAATCCACAGAACGGGAGAAAATGTTTGCAATCTATCCATCTGACAAAGATCCAATATCCAGCTGTTACAAGGAACTTAAACAAATTTACAAGAAAAAAATAAAAATTTACAAGAAAAAAATAAACAACCCCATTGAAAAGTAGGCAAAGGACATTAATAGACAATTCTGAAAAGAAGACATTAATGCAGCCAACGAAAATATGAAAAAAGCTCAACATCTCTAATCATTAGAGAAATGCAAATAAAAACCACAATGAGGCACCATCTTGCACCAGTCAAAATGACAATTATTAAAAAGTCAAGAAACAATAGATACTGATGAGGTTGCAGAGAAAAAGAAACACTTTTACACTGTTGGTGGGAGTGTAAATTAGTTCAAACATTTTGGAAGACAGTATGGTGATTCCTCAAAAATCTAGAACCAGAAATACCATTTGACCCCACAATCCCGTTACGGGGTATATACCCAAAGGAATATAAATCATTCTATTAACGTAATAATATAATTATTAAATATAATATTTAATATTTAATAATCAAATTATTAACTATAAATAATTCTATTAACACTGTTAACAATACCAAAGACATGGAATCAATCCAAATGCTCACCAAAAATAGACTGGATAAAGAAAATGTGGTACAGATGCATCATGGAATACTATGCAGCCATAAAAAGGAATGAGATCATGTCCTTTGCAGGGACATGGATGGAGCTGGAAGTTGTTATCCTCAGCAAACTAACACAGGAACAGAAAACCAAACACTGCATGTTCACACTTATAAGTGGGAGCCGAACAATGAGAACACATGGAACAGTACACACTCGGGCCTGTTGGGGGCAGTGGGGATAGGGAGAGCATCAGGAAAAATAGCTGATGGATGCTGTGCTTAATACCTAGGTGATGGGTTGATCTGTGCAGCAAACCACTATGGCACACCTTTACCTATGTAACAAATCTGCAAATCCTGCACATGTACCCCAGAACTGAAAATAAGTTAAAGTAAAAAGTAAAACAACAAAAAATAATTTTTAAAAATTATCACATTCTGTGTGGTAGTCAGCTAGAATACCAGAGCATGTATTGTTGACAAGATTCACACAGTAATTGGGTACAGTGAGATTTGAAAATGCTGTTTTGTGGTGGAATTTGATTATCTTGTTTTGTAAGGGTCACAATATCTACATTAAAAAGAAGAGGCGTTTATTACTAAAAGCAGAGAAGCCCCTCACTGGAGCTTGAGGACAAGTGGTTGTGGTTTTCCACTGGGCTTCTAAGATTGTGCCTGAATGCAGAGCACCCTAGAAGACACTTCTAGAAATTACTGGTCATTTATGATTTTGTGCATCCCCTCAATTGGTTTGGCTACTCTGGCCTAATAACCCATTGCTGTTTAGTAGAATTTTGCATTATGTCTTAATAAAAATTTCCAAGACAGAGCTTTTCTGTGGTTATATAGAGATTTTTTAAGCAATCTTTTTCAAAAGCTACCGGCCAGTCTAACAGCTGCAATCCACAGGTTCAGAGTGAATGAAGCCAAGTGGAAATCCACAATGACTTGTCCTTAAGCTCCAATGAGGGACTTGTCTGCTTTGGGAATAAACACCTCAAAAAAAAAAAAAAAAAAAAACAGAGAAAAGAAAAAGAAAATATTTGTGGTTATTAGACATAATACCTACCCTGTGTTGAAACTATATAAATCTTGTTTTAATAAAAATCCCAAAACAGTAAAAATGATAGAAGTATCCCTACTTAAAAAGTTAAAAAAAAAACAAGATTAAGAAAAGTTAAGTGTTTTGTCTAACATTAAAAAGTTAGTAATTGGTAGTGTTTTATTAAGTTCTGAAGCTGACTATCTAAACTACAGAATCTGCCTCTCTGTTTAGATATTATGTACTCAATTCTTTCTCTTGAGCATCCTGCAGTTCTGATTATTTCTGAAGTTTGAAAGAATGATGAATAAGAAAACGTGCTTTATGACGTAATTTATATCTAAAAGAAACTAAAATATATTAGCTTGTGTTAAAGCTAATATACTTAAAAATATAATGTATGACACACTAATGCTAATAAAAAACCTAAATTATACCAATTATTCTTAATTATATTTGATTTATGTTGCATCTTTGATATAAGGAATAATGAAGAATGAAGTTTATATAAGGAAGAATCAGATATGCAACAGAAATCATAACTGACATAATACAAATAATTGATTGGTGTAATAATTTAAACTGCCACTCAGTATCTCATTTGGAAACAAAATTAGTCTTAACCACTTAAATTAATGGGCCAAAGAAAAAGTCATGTCGGAAAATCACTAATGTATTGATTTACCTGGAGATATTCTTACATTATGTATGGTGAAATATACATTAGTGCATTATAACAAGAATTATTATAGTATTTATAAAAATAATAGCTACTCACTAAAGAGAGAATTACTATATATTCATTGAATTTTAGCTGAATTTTTCTTCTGGTTAATTAAAGAGGAACCTCAAATTTGAATAAAGTTATCTTCAACAGCAGAAGGATGTTAAAATATTCTCACTGAGACCGATATTTAATATAAAATGGAAGAGCCAACCTCAGTGGAATTCAGCAGGTTTTCCTAATCAATACTGTATCTTCTAGCTATTATGGTGCCTTGAAATTCTCACTCAATAATACCTCTGTGTCTTGAAAGCCTACCCCTTTAGCCTTTACTAGGAGACAGTTATGGCCAAAATCTAGCAAATAATGTGGCATTAAGATGGCACAACTCACCCTTTATAGCCTGCACTCCCTACAATGCCAATCTGCAGCTACAGACTATACAAAATGTAAATATTTAATTATTCAAAACAAAACCTCCTGTTGATTCCTCAGCTCCACTGAAAGGGAAATTCTGTTATTGATAAATTACTTCAATTTAAACACAATTAAATAAGAATTATCAATGGCCTGTGTAGAGATCATCTTCTCACTGTTGTTAAAAATAATTCATGGTGATCAGTACGTTATCAAACCTAAGATACAAATCATACACAGAATTTTAAAAAATTATATGTGTTTCAATTTTTGCATTGAATGGGCATAATTAGAGTTATAAAGTTAATCTGATTTTACAGAAGTATATATAATGGTCACTCATTACGCTTCCAGTTCTTTTATATGTTTTTCTTTAGATTTTTTTTCTTAATATTGAGTCCTTTTCTTTCCAAAAGAAATCAGATGGTGTAATATCCAATTCTAATCGACCATATTGTAATGTATGTTTAATTCTTTAAATCTTGTTTGAAAATAATATTATACAGAGGATTAAAGAATCAAGAAAGGAGAAATCTCTAGTATATTAAAACTCAGAAAAGGTATAAGATGATTTAATCAAGCAAATAAAAACATGGTGAAATGTTACATCAAATACTTGTATAGGGCAGGCACAATGGCTCACCACTCTAATAGCAGCATTTTGGGAAGCAGAGGCTTGCAGAATGTCTGAGGTAGAAGCTGAAGACCAGCTTAGACAGTATGGGAAAACCCTGTCCATATAAAAATTACAAACATTAGCTGAGCATGGTGGGATATGCCTGTGATCCCAGCTACTCCTTACTCTGGAGGCTGAGGTAGGAAGATCACCTGAACCCGGGAGGTCAAGGCTGTAGTAAGCTGTAATGGCGCCCCTGCATCCCAGCCTGGGAGACAGAGTGAAACCCTGTCTCAAAAACAAATAAACAAAAATATTTGCATAGAGTCTGATCTGAATCATGTCATTTAGGCATTCTTTACACACACAAAAAAGTGTTCTATATTTTATAGATGAAGTATTCTATTTTTCCTTTGCAACTCTCTTAAAATATTTTGCAGCACTATAGGAATATTGTAGGAAGTTTAGATTAATTTTCAACATATTTATAATTTGTAAAATAATATGTATATTTTAATCATCAATATTTAGAACTTTTCACCCATGTACAACATATCTGATGCCTTCACTACATAAATGACCTTAAATGCCACCTAATAAAAATGTGTGCAGTTTTTATATAGTCTCAATTCACATGGTAGTAAAACAACTTGTTTTCTGCATTTCTGTATTGAATTATGCAAATAGGATACAATAAAATTTTTAAATCTTTAAGATTTTTTAGAAATACTGGAAGGAAGAAATTGTTGTATACTATATCTAGACCAAAGACTTACCAGAAGTATTTTGTTGAACTCTAGCTTTGTGTAATAATAAGTGTTGTGTAGTAAAGACAACTTTAGTGAAATAAGTTTGAGAGATTAGTCTTCACAATAAGTTATCCTTCTTGAGGCAAAATTAAGGGTTGCAGAAGCCTGGAGATAAATCAATTAAATACATAATTTGACAACAACACACCAACAAATGTTACATTTAGTCAAAAAGATTTTTCCCCCCTCAATGCAACTGCATTTTTGAAAACACAATGTAAGAATCGATTAAGATTATTGAATAAATTAACTTTTATGTTGTAAAAAATGAAAACCTGACTTTCATGTCTGTGGGAAAGACTATATCATGATACAGTGAAAAAAGGAAAATACTACAAAATAACAGTATCAGAGCAAAGTACTACATTAGTCAGATTGCTATTTTTATATATATATATATAAAGTAAATACAATTAAGAATAAATGGTATCATTTAGGTTGTTATTATTAGTGTGTCGTATTTTAAGGTATATTTGCTTTAACACAGGCTAAATATGTTTTAGTTTGTTTTAGGTATGAATTTCATCATAAAGTACTTTTCCTTATTCATCATTCTTTCACATTTTAGAAATATTCAGAACTGTGAGATGCTCAAGAGAAATCATGAAGTACATAATACTTAATCAGAGAGTCAGTTTCTGTAGTGTAGATAATCAGCTTCAGGACTTAATAAAACACTACCAATTACTAGTTTTGAACATTAGACACACCACTTAACTTTTCTTAATCTCTCTTTCTTTATCTTCTAAATAGGGATATTTCTATCATTTTTACTGTTTTGGGATTTGAGTTATTAAAATAGGTTTAATATAGTTTCAACACCAGGTAGGTATTATGTTTAATAACTGCAAATATTTTCTTTTTCCTTTCTTCTTTTTTTGAGACAGAGTCTCACTCTGTCACCTAGGCTGGAGTGCAGTCGTGCTGTCATGGCTCGCTACAGCTTCAACCTGCTAGAATCAAGCAATTTTCCCCCCTCAGCCTCCAAGGACCCGGGACCACAGGCTACAAATATTTTCTGATTCATTTGTACCTTTTATAACACGGATTTTTTATAATACTGTCATTTAATTTTACTTACTTTCTATAATCACAAATTAAATCCTTCACTAGACTAGACAGTAAATTAACTTGAAATATACAAGGAAAATAATTATGAGGTCAATATCAGCAAACTAATACTTTGTGATAATATTCACACTTAGATCAGTACTCTCAAAAATGATCTTATATTCATCCTTTAAGGGTAAAAAACACATTATTATTCTTTTTCACTGCTATCAAAATATCTGACTCCTATCTTGCCCTGAGAAGGGAAAATAAGGAGAAGGTTCTTTTTCTAGCATATTTGCAATTCTTTGTATCCCCATGTATTAATTTTCTATTGCTGAACAATAAATCACCACAAACTTAGCATCTTATAAACATCACACATTTATTAACTCACAGTGCTTGTGGGTAACCAATCTGAATATGGTCCTCTGCAAAGTCACAATTAAGATGTCAGTTCAGGCTGTGTTCTCATCTGAAGGCTTGACTGACACAGGATCCTGATGAAATGGTTTAGATGTTTAAAAGTTTACTTCCCTCTTTGAATGATTAGAATTCTTGTAAAGAGAAAAAAGGTAATTGTGAAAAATAAGACAATCTAATGCTAAAGAGCACATCTATCTCAGTCCTAGGCCTAGAGAGTGGATATTCCCAACACCTCATGTAACAGTTTGTGTGTCAGTGACACTCTCTATACTAGTTATTGTCTATTGACACTCAGTATTCACTCTCACCTTCCAGTATTATCCTGTTCTCACCCTACTGCAAAGACTGAAGGGCTAAAATCTACATTTGCAGATTCTCTTTCCTCTAAGGTTTGGAATGTTATTTAGGTTGTTCAAAGAAATAAGCCCAAGGTGGGAAGACCAAGGGAGGCAAACACTATTCTTCCCAGGCTGCAAATCTGGTGTTCGCTTGTGCAACAGCTAGGCTCTATGTTTCAATGTATAAGAACCAGCTTTACTGGTGTAGGGCATCTATGAAATTAGCCAAGGTTTCCTGCAGTGTCCTCAGGGGTTTCAAAAGCTGATAGTTCACTTCCAGATTGCAGCAACTGCTACATTGTCATGAACTTGAAGCCTAGTGAGAGAACACTGGCTTCAAACCTAAATCTTGCAACAATTATAATCTGTATGAAAAGCTGTAGTGGTTTTTGTTTCCTGCATTAAAACTTGCATCAGCATCTTCAGAATGCAAGTATAGCCTGTTTAAGTCATCTGCAAATTATATATTGCTTTGCCAGCTAACTGGCTTAGTATGAGTGAAAATGGCTATTGTGTTTCTGGCTTTTCATTGTTCAATGGAACAAGCACTGAATTTCTTTTTACCCTAACACCTATGCAGTTAAACTTTACATAAATTTAATGTTACTTATGATTGAATATAGAATAATTTGCCACTTTCACTGTTTTACACATACATTCATACTGTGTGGATGATTTTCATAAACAGTAGGCAAGAATTTCATAAACATGAGACTTAAGAAAAGCAAATATATTGTATATGTTTGTGATTTAATATTTTTAATTAAAAAGCTAATTTTAGAAGTCATAAACAATGTTGTAATAATTTTTACCTCAGACTATGGCCCAAAATGGATGTAAAACCTCAAATTCATACTGCAACAAAGTGTTTAGGAAATAAAAATCTACAACATGAAAAGGTCTATTAAATTCGTTTTAATAAGAGTAGTCAGAAGACAAATGATCATATAGCACTTTCAACTAAACATAAATATACTGCAGTACATTTAAATTTGCTGAAGAAAAATTACTTGTACAAAGGAGATTCTGAGTCAAATGACAAGGGGAAGAAAGCTGTAAGCATATAGCACCACTTATGTTATTAATCTGAATGACAGGGAAGAAGAAAAAAGGATAACAATAGATGCTGACATTGCATAGTGTGAGCCATGAATTAATTTGCTCTGACAATGACACCTTTCAAAGGACAGTTACTGGCCATAAACCATGATATTTTGCTCAGAATATAAAATACAAATATAATAGAATCATTTCTTATTATATTAAATATTACAAGATTATCTAGGGAATATTTATTTCTCTTTTATGCTTGGTAGTATATGTGACACTGTGGATAACTACAATTTCTAATTTCTTATTTTCTTACTGTCTCAGATTTGAAACATTTAGTTATACTGACTTCTACAAAAGTGATTTCATTCTAAAAAAGACTTGCCTATAAAACAATAGCTGAAGCAAATTTATATTATTTTAAAGATTGGTGTTTAAGGAATTGCCCCAGGGTGAAGGAAATTTCTGTATTTTTAAAACAGAATATGTTTAATATAGTGAATGTAGGGACATAGGTTTCCCCACCAAAATCAAAATGCTATCATAAATAGAGAAGATAGAAATTGGTTGTACATTTCATTCATTTACAAATTTACTGTAGGAGGTTTAGGTTGGCTCAGATCACCTATGGTTTCTTTCACATCTGGCAACAAAGGTGGGGCAAATATTTAATCTCACCTGTTTTATCAGCACAAATTCACATATAGGAAATTTCCTTGCCTGATTATATGCATATTTGCAGCAGCTTTCACAGTTACTCTCCATATGCTCATGAAGAAAGGCCTTCTTCATTTGTCTACTGCTCCGCCCGAGAGTAATATTCTCCTAACCCAAACATTTTTTCTATCCAAAAATATCACTAGCATCATCAGCAGGGTGACATGAGATAGATCAGGCATCAAAGAAAGTAAGGGATTACATCAGCTTCAGAACACCACCACCTAATGAAATACAGTATTGATTTAAAGTGAAATTCAGCACCCACAATGACCTTAATCTTATTGAGTTTCACTTTGTTTTGTCCTAGAGGAAAAAGGGAACACAGGAAAAAGTAGCTGTATAGGTGCTTGCAACAAGTTGGAAAATAGTGCCCTACAAACATTTGCTGTGGAGTCCCACATGAATCTGTGGTTTGTTTTTTTTTTTTTTTTTTGGAAAATATTCTAAAAAGGATATGGATATATGATACAGTCTGACTGTTTCCCCAACCAAATCTCATCTTGAACTGTTGCTCCCATAATCCCCAAATGTTGTGGGAGGGACCCAGTGGAAGGCAATTGAATCATGGAGGCCATTACCCTCTTGTTGTTCTTGTGATAGTGAGTGAGTTCTCATGAGATCTGATGGTTTTATATGGGGCTTTTCTCCCTTTGCTTGGCACTTTTCCTTCTCATGGCCATGTGAAGAAGGACATGTTTGCTTTCCCTTCTGCCATGATTGGGGCTTCCTCAGCCCTGCAGAAGTGTGAGTCAACTAAACTTCTTTCCTTTATAAATTACCCAGTCTCCAGTATTTCTTCATAGCAGTGTGAAAACAAACCAATATGGTAAATTTGTACTGGAAAGTGGGACACTTCTATAAAAATACCAGGAAATGTAGCAGTAATTTTGGAACAGGGTAACAGGCAGAGGTTGGAATAGTTTGGAGGACTCACAAGAAGTCAGAAAGTTGTGGGAAAGTTTGGAACTTCCTAGAGACTTGTTGAATGGCTCTAACCAAAACGCTGGCAGTGATAGGGACAATGAAGTTCAGGCTGAGGTGGTCTCCAAGATGAAGAACTTGTTGGGAATTGAAATAAAGTTGATTCTTGCTATACTTTAGCAAAGAGACTAGCGACATTTTGCCCCTCCCTTAAAGATCTGTGGAATTTTGAACCAGAGAACTTGAGAGAGATTATTTAGGGTACCTTTTGGAAGAATTTTTGTTTATTTGTTTTTTGAGACAGAGTCTTGCTCTGTCGCCAGGCTGGAGTGCAGTAGGGTGATCTCCGCTCACTGCAACCTCCACTTCCCATGTTCAAGCAATTCCCCTGCCTCATCCTCCCGAGTAGCTGGGACTACAGGTGTGCACCACCATGGCTGGTTAATTTTTTGTATTTTAGTAGAGATGAGGTTTCACCATGTTGGCTAGGATGGTCTTGATCTCCTGACCTCGTGATCTGCCTCCTCGGCCTCCCAAAGTACTGGGATTACAGGTGTGAGTCATTGAGCTCAGTTGTGGTGGAAGAAATTTCTAAGCAATAAAATGTATGAGATGTGACATGGGTGTTCTTAAAAACATTCAGTTTTATGTATTCACAAAGATATTGTTTGGAATTGGAACTTATGTTTATAAGGGAAACAGAGCTTAAAAGTCTAGAAAATTTGTTGCCTGATGATGCAATAGAAAACCCCATTTTCTGAGGAGAAAATCACACTGGCTGCAGAAATTTGCATAAGTAATGAGGAGAAAAATTTTAATTGCCAAGACAATGGTGAAAATGTCTTCAGTACATGTCAGAGACCTTCATGGTGGCCCCTCCATCACAAGCCTGGAGGCCCAGGAGGAAAAATTGGCTTCCTGGACTGGGTCAAGGGCATTTCTGTTTTGTGCAGTCTCAGGACTTAATGCCCTGCTTCTCAACCATGGCTAAAAGGAGTCAACATAGAATTCAGGCTGTTGCTTCAGAGAAGACAAACCCCAAGCCTTGGTGGCTTACACATGGCATTTGGCTTGCAGGTGCACAGAAGTCAAGAACTGAGGTTTGGGAAGCTCCACCTAGATTTTACAGGTCGTGTGGAAATGCATGGATGTCCAGGCAGAAATATGTTCCAGGGGCAGAGACCTCAGGAGCTCTGCTAAGGCCATGCAAAAGTAAAAGGTGTTGTTAGAGTCCCACACAGAATCCCCACTGGGGCACTGTCTAATGGAACTGTGAGAAGAGGGCTACCATCTTCTAGACCCCAGAATAGTAGATGTGCCAACAGCTTACACTGTGTGCCTGGAAAAGCTGCAATGCTTAACACCAGCCTGTGGAAGCATCAGGAGGTGGATTCTACCATGCAAAGCCCCAGGGACAGAGCTGATCAAGGCCATGGGAGCCCACTTTTTGCTCCTATGCTGAAAAAAGGGTTATCAGCATGATGTGGATGTGAGACATGGAGTAAAAGGAGACCATTTTGGAGCCTCAAGGTTTAATGACTGTCCTATTGGATTTCGGACTTGCATGGAGCCTATAACTCCTTTGTTTTGGCCAATTTCTCCCATTTTAATTGGGTATATTTACCCAATGCCTGTACTCACATAGTATTTAGGAAGTAACTAACTTGCTTCTAATGTTATAGGCTCATAGGTAGAAGTGACTTGTCTCAGATGAGACTTTGGACTTGAACTTTTGGGTTAATGCTGGAAAGAGTTAAGACTTTGAGGGACTGTTGGAAGGATGCGATTGTGTTTTGAAATATGAGGACATGAGATTTGGGAGGGGCCAGAGGTGGAATGATATGGTTGACTGTGTCCCCACTCAAAACTCATCTTGAATTGCAGTTGCCATAAACCCCACGTGTTGTGGGAGGGACCCAGTGGGAGGTAATTGAGTCATGGAGGCAGTTATCCTTATGCTGTTCTTGTGATAGTGAGCGAATTCTCGTGAGATCTGATGGTTTAATAAAGGGGTTTTCCCTTGTGCTCGACACTTCTTTTTCCTGGCACCATGTGAAGAAGGACATGTTTGCTTCACCTTCTACCATGATTGTAACTTTTCTGAGGCCTCCTCAGTCCTGTGGAAATGTGAGTCAATTAAGCCTCTTTTCTTTATAAATTATCCAGTCTCGGGTATTTTTTTCATAGCTGTGTGGAAACAAACTAATATAATTTACCCGCACAGAAGACCAATATTGAGCCCTTGATATGGCACCTTTCCTCAGGGTGGTCAGTCACCTACTTAGTGGCAGGTCGATTATACTGGATCTCTTCTATCATGGAAAGGGCAGTGGTTTCTCTTCACTGGAATAGATACTTACTCTGGATATGCCGTTGCCTATCCTTGGCAATGCTTCTGCCAAGACTATCATCCATGGACTCCCTGAATGTCTGATTCAGTGTCATGGTATTCCACACAACATTGTCTCCAATGAAGGTACTCACTTTATGGCTAACGAAGTGTGGTGGTGGGTTCACACTCATGGAATTCACTGGTTTTACCATGTTCCCCATCATCCTGAAGCAGCTGGATTGATAGAACAGTGGAATGGCCTTTTCAAGTCACAATTACAATGTCAGCTAGGTGACAATACTTTGCAGGGCTCTGGCAAAGTTCTCCAGAAGGCTGTGTATGCTCTGAATCAGCATCCAATATATGGTACTGTTTCTCCCATGCCCAGGATTTATGGGTCCAGGAATCGAAGGGTGGAAGTGGAAGTGGCACCACTCACCATCACCCCTAGTGATCCACTTGCAAAATTCTTTCTTCCTGTTCTTCTAACATTACATTCTGCTGGCCTAGAGGCCTTAGTTCCAGAGGGAAGAATGTTGCTACCAGGAGACACTACAATGATTTCATTAACTTGGAAGTTAAAATTACCACTTGGTAACTTTGTGCTCCTCCTACCTTTAAGTCACCAGGCTAAGAATGGAGTTACAGTGTTGGCTGGGGTGACTGATGCAGACTATAATGATGAAATCACTCTACTACTACACAATGGAGGTAAGGAAGAGTACGCATGGAATACAGGAGATCCATTAGAGAGTATCTTAGTATTAGCATACCCCGTGATTAAGGTCAATGGAAAGCCACCACAACCCAATCCAGGCAAGACTACAAATGGCACAGACCTTTCAGGAATTAATGTTTGGGCCACTCCACCAGATTAAAAAAACACCACCTGCTGAGGTGCTTGCCGAAAGCAAAGGGAATACAGAATGAGTAGTAGAAGAAGGTAGTCATCAATACCAGCTACGACCACGTGACCAGTTACAAAAAGAAGGACTGCAATTGTCATGAGTATTTTCTCCTCATTTTGTTAAGAACATATTTGTGCATTATATACTTATACTAAGAAAATATTTTTTTCCTTTATCATGAGACATAAGGTTTGTTGACTTTATATCAGAATTTCAGTGTTGTTAACTTTATGTAATAGCTTTTAGGTTAAGCCCTAGTGCAATTTCTGGCATTTTGCCACACACTGAGGTTTGCACTGTCAGCTTCCCTGCTCCTGAGGGTTTGGGACACCGATTGGCTTTTTTGCTCCTCAGCTTGCAGACAGCCTCTTATGGGACTTCACCTTGTGATCGTGTGAGTCAATCCTCCTAATAAACTCCCCGTCATATATACATGTGTCTTATTAGTTCTGTCCCTTTAGAGAACCCTAACTAATACAGCATATAAACTTATCCTGTGTGAGGTCTGGATGTGTAAAGAATCCTTTGAGGGGAAATTATGGCAGGTGGTGGGGATGTGTTCTAAGTGTAAAGAGAATGAAAGAAGGCAGATGGTGAAACTTGCAAGATGATGGTAGGCAACAGGCTCAGTCATTTGACTCTTTGCCAAGAAAGGCCAAATATTCAGTAAAGTTAAACTCAGGAAGTGCTGAGTGTGAGTGGATGCCCTGTGGAAACTGATGAAGGAGTGGCATTTACATTGGGATTGCTATCTCGACACTGAATATGGAAGCAGAAAATGCACAATGAAGGAAGTCATGGAACTCATAAATCATTTGAAGAACTCTGAGCTGTCATAAGCATTAAGGATGGAATTACAGTGAGTTTGTTTATATGCACGTATGCATTCATATATGCATATGCATTTTTGTTTTTCATATGTCACTTCTTTCCATGGAAATTGAAATATTTGTAGGAAAAACTACATATGCTATTTTATGTCATGCTTCCTTTTACTTAACCACAAAATGTTCTAGAACAAACAATTGTAATTTACTATATATTCATTTTTACGGAAATAGATAAAACATTTAGTGAAGATTTGGCACTAAGATTGCAATAAAACTACACCTAAGGATGGATTTAGGAAATATGAGTACAAAACTAATTCCCTCTTAGAATTCATAACTACTATGTTGAGCATCGAATGGGTTTGCAGTTGGAATTTAAACTAAATGATATGCTCCAGATATATCCTAACAACAAATTCAGACCTTTCCTCCACTCCCAGCCAAACTGATTACAGAGCAATAAAACTCAGAATACTGTGGAAACAGTCTGGTTCTACAGGGACATGTCCTCAGCCTAGGAGGTACCTAGAAGTACTCAAGCCTTTCAGTACTTTCACTTGAAAAAGCACTCTGAACCTGAGCTCACAGTTCAGAGTACTGAGTGTGATGGGCAAGAAGTAGTAGACCACATGAATTAAAAGAACTAGAAAGCCTAAGCTACAGATAATGACAATATTAACATACTACCTAAATACCACCAAATATCACATAAGAGCTTAAGGCAAAAGCACTTATGGGATCGGGACAGTCCATAGATCATCAACAAAAGAGAAACTCCACAAGAAAGTATGACGATTGTGATCTGATTTTTACAGTACATACTAACTTAAATTACGGAAAGTAAAAAAATAAAATAAAAACTACAAAAGTGAAGATTAAAAAATAGTAATTGGGAAACTGAAAATCAAAATAGAATGTTTTGGCAGACTTTAGTCAGCACTGGATCTACAGAGAGCTCTCCTACAAAAAAAAATAATAATTTGAAAAGAAATTTTATTTTATTACACTAATTTGAACACTGAACCATATTCTTTTCCAGCACACATAAACATTTTATAAAATAGAATATTATATCCAAAGTAAATATCAGCCATATCATCACTAAAAAGACATCCATTTTATTAATGTAAGCCTTAATTAATAAATACTAAATTGTATTTTAATTAAAAATGTCATGGTAGACAATTTCAATATAAAATGAATGGAAATAGTTTTATGTGTATTTCTTTATCAATATGTATTTTTTACTGCAAAATATATACCAAATAATACTGGAAAGCTTAAAAATGATTTAATGAAACTCATTCAGAGGTTAGAATCAATATTTCTAATTAAATATTTCATTTTAGAATCTTACATTCAAGTGATTTGAATGATGACACCCATCATGTCTCATCTCCCTTACTTCTACTTTCCAGGTTTTCGTGTTATTATTACTTGTACATTGCTTGGGTTCATAGTATCAAAATTATTGTCTATAACTGCTGTCATTTAAAACATACCTTTACTCTTTGTCAGTAATGTGATTGTCACTAGTGTCTATTCTGCTTCATTTTTATAATCTATTCATAGTTTTATATTATGTAAGTCTGATGCTCTGCGTGTTTCACGCATTTCTCTAGTCTACTTTTTAAATTCATTCTTTTGATATGTCATCTTGTCTATAGTTCTTATGTAATTGATTTTTTAAATATTATTAAATTACTCTGTAGCTTGAAACATTTGGGAAGAATATTCTCTCTTTCCTGAGTTATTTATCTTTTCAGGAAACATACTACCCCTTTTTACATACAATGTTTCCTTTACCCTCACCCTGCTCTTTGATATTTTCAAACTTGCATTATTATTTCTTATCTTGTTCACACAGCAACAGCTCTGTTTGCAGGTTTCATTCACTCTAAAATTAATGCTGATTTAATTTATTATTTTTTAAAAAGTTTTATTTTATAATATTTTATTTTTTAGAGACAGCGTCTTTGTCATTCAGACTGGAGTGCAATGATAGCTCATAACCTCAGATTCCCTGGCTCAAGGGATCTGGCTGCCTCAGCTCCCTGAGTGGCTAGGAATACAGGCCTGTGTCACCATGCCTGGCTATTTGTTTTTTAACTTTTGTGCAGATGAGGTCTCACTATGTTGCCCATGCCTAGTCTGTTATTTGTCTCAAACCATTTGCTCACTTCCTTTGCAATATAACATGAGGCCAAGATATTTTGTCTTTCCCCCCTGCCCTTTTCTATAACTTTAAAAACTAGCAAGGCGTAGGAGTAACTCATGTTGCAGAAGAGCTGTCATTGGAAACGTGGGCTGTATTCTTTTCTTAAATTTATTACACGTTCAACATCAAGGTTCTCTCAACCCATAAATCTATAGGGTTTACACCATCATAATGTGGCAATATATCAAGGCTTTCCTCAACTCACTATAGGTTAGATGCTGCTGCTGACCCAACCCAAACTGCGAGTTAAACATGGAACCTAACTCTAGCTTAATTAGTACTTTTGCTACTCTGAGTTTGGTTCAGAATCATTATATTACACATTTGGACCAAATGCCAGTCACGCTTAAAGAGTTTACCCCCATATATTGAGAGAAAGACATTTCCACCTTGTCAATAAATTTGGAGCTGCAAAGATGTAATCTAAAGCTGCTCACAGTCATCCACAGAGGAGAGTTTCTCAGAGATTAGAAACAACGTAGAGCAGAGCAGGGAAAACAGATGGTGAAATCTTTTTTGTGATATTGTTTGGGTTGCCCTTGAACTTATAATTTTAGGTGTCAACGTGTATTCTTTTTTGGCTATGTTAATTTGAATTAAGTTTCAGTTAATTTTCCTAAAAGGGTACTAATTGATACAATTAGAGGTTTTTTTTTGTTTTTTTTTGTTTTTTTTCTTGGATAACATACCCAGAGAGAAGACATTGGCAGAATTTAAACCACATAAAGACAATAGCAATCATTGTAAACGTGGGTGCAGCATGAGAAGTTGATAGAAGCGTAGAAAGAATGGATGTGGAGACATGTTAGATGGTTACTATTTGAATCCAGGTAACATAGGAAGGTAATAACTTGAAGAAGCAGTTGTCAGGGAGGGTAGAGGAAAGTTGTTGGAATTTGAAGGTTTTTAAGAATTAAGATAGCAAGTTGTTTTGCTGTTGTTGTTGTTTATTTGTTTGTTTGTTTTTTGAGACAGGGTCTCACACCGTCATCCAGGTTGGAGTGCAGTGGTGTGATCTTGGCTCCCTACAACCTCCGCCTCCCAGGTTCAAGTGATTTTTCCTCTCTCAGCCTCCTGAGTAGCTGGGATTACAGGTGTTCGCCACCATGCCTAGTTAATTTTTGTATTGTTAGTAGAGACGGGGTTTCACCATCTTGGCCAGGTTGGTCTGAAACTCCTAACCTCGGGTGCTCCACCCACCGCAGCCTCCCAGAGTGCTGGGATTACAGGCGTGAGCCACGGTGCCCGGCCAAGGTACTAAGATTAGATGGTGGATTGAATGTAAGTAAGGGAGAAGAAGGTTAAAAATAATTCCAAATTTCTCTCTTTAGCAATTACATAGATTGTATTGCCACTTACTAAAATGAGAAATCATGAGGAAATATTAGTTTTGATAATTGTGTTCTGAGGTCTTCATCGATTTAATTTTTATATGAAACTTAATCTGCCAACTTGATTTTAATGCCGCTTTTACCTGTTCTGTTTATTGACCTAATGAACAAGTTTCTACTCTGTAACTATTAAAACTTTCTATTTCCTTGTTGCCTTTGCTTTTTAAAAAATAATGCTTTTATCTTCTCTTTATTTTTATTTCCCAGGGTTGACTATAATACCCTTGGGAGGAGAACTAAAACTGGTTGTCAAGAAGTGTGATGTGGGTATACATGGAATGGTCATGGATGGGAGGAGCAGAGGGTTCATCAAAATTGAGGACTGTAGAGATAACTTAGCAAGACATTGATGCCATTTTGAACAAAAATTGTGCATTATAAACCCCCACCATTCTTGTTCAGCCAGGAGCCAACCAAAGCCCTAACACTTCTATTTCTGTGGATAAGGAGATTTTTCTGTAAACAAAATGACTTTCTCTTGTGCCCGGTGACAATTTGGTCTTCAGTTGCATTTGCATTTTGAAAACTTTAATTTGTGCTAATAAAACAAAAATGGCATAAAAAGAGTATACTACTGAAATAAGAAATAAAAATTATGTCTTTAAAATGTATCTTAATTTGTTGAAGAAAAATATTCAACCAGAAAGTAAAGCACACCTCTTTATCCTTAACATAATATGTCTATTATTTTTGGGCCATCAAATTTATTAATTAAAATGTAGAATACCAAGTTATCCTTTTCCTAATAGTTTTTGAATATCTATCTGTTGTGTTCCCTAAATCCCCATTATAAAGAACAAAATGGGAGAAAGTAAGATTGGGTCACATATAGTGTCTGTTATGTAAGTGATTTATGCCATTAAAAGAAATTCCACACTTTGATTTGACTCATAGAATTTTCATATCTATACCTCTGACTCTTATCAGATTTAAACATTTGATATATTTATAAGAATTCTCAAAAAGACAGAAACAATACGATATATATTGATATACAGAAAGAAATTTATTATAAGGGACTGGCTCATGCAATTAAAAAGACTAAGTAGTTCCATGATTTGCTGTCTGTGAGTTAGAGACCCAGGAAAGTGTGTGTTGAAGTTCCAGTCCAAAAAAGAAAGCCTGACTGGGTGCAGCAGTTCATGCCTCCAACATCCGCAATTTGGGAACCTGAGGCAGGAGGATGGCCTGAGCCCAGGAATTCGAGACACCTGGGCAACATAGGGAGACCCCATCTATACAAAAAATAAAATAACTAGCAAGGCATGTTGCTGTATGCCCGTAGTCTTAGTTACTTGGGAGGCTGAGGTGGGAGAATGGGAGGATCACTTGAGCCCTGGAGAGAGGTCAAGTCTGCAGTCAGCTATGATCACACATCTTATATTACTGTCTCTATGTACATATAGATAGTTAGAGAGAGAGAGGCTGAAGACAACTTTACCTTGGGGGGGCCCCTTGGTATGGGGGCCTTGGAATGAAGATCTAACTCTTTATAACCTATTATAACTATTATAGAAGGAATCAACATGCTTTGATATCTACAAATACAATACAGAAGTATTACTTTTGATTAAAAAACAATTTTTAGTTTCATTATGTACTACATAAATGTATTTTGTATTTAAACTCTGGAAAACAAAAATGTTTAATGATTTCAAAATGTGGCCAAAATGCAGAAGCTATAGGTAAATGATTAATATTACTGTGCAAAATAATTTAAAATTCATCTGTGAAATAAAAACAAAAATTGCAGATAAATATGAGAGAAGAACAAATAATGTATATAGTTATTCTAATACTCAATAAGAAAAGACTGACAACTCAGTTTTTAAAGAGTAGGTTAAAGCTAAGAAGAGGAATTTTATGAAAAATATAAAATAAAAAATAGGCATCTAAAAATATGCTGAATTAACTGGTAATTAAAAATATGAAAAAAAAAACACTGTAGCCATATGGCAAGAATTAGAGACAGACTTGCCTATGTTATTTAAGGGAGTATAATTAAGGCACTATTTTGGAGGGCAATTTGACATGGATTAATTTTTACAATGCACATTTTTTGCTGAATTTATTAGAATATTATTACAAAGGCATTCTCATTTGAAAGTGTGGAGATGTTCATTGTAGCATTGCATATAATACTAAATTATTTGAAAGCAAATTAAGTGTCCATCAATAGGATACTCTTTGTATTAAGAATGCAATATTAATGGAAGGGAATATTTATTGGTATTACCCTAAATAAAGAATAAGATCAATCTAAAGGTTATGATGTGCTTGGAGTTCCAAGGTATTATTTTTTTTTACCTTCAAAAGAGGAATGAGGTAGTAATAACTTACACCTCCATTAATGTCATTACCACATTTATTTTCTTTTATTCAGTTTTATTGAGGTATACTTGACAAATAAAAATTGTATTATATATTCCAAGTGAACAACATGATGTTTTGATATATGTATACATTGTGAAATGACTACTGCAATTAAGGTAATTAATGTAACCATTGCCTCACCCAGTTACCTGTGTGTGTGTCTGTTTGTGTAGTAAGATCTACTCTTTAGCAAGAGAGTAATTTTCACAATAAAAATGAAAATTATTCTGTTCTCCTTTTTTGACAAAAGTAAGACTTTTGTATTGCATTTGTAGATATCAAAATATTGATTCTTTCTGTAATAGCTATAAAATTTGATTATGAAAGAGTTAGGGCCAGGTGCGGTGGCTCACGCTTGTTATCCCAGCATTGTGGGAGGCCGAGGCAGGTGGATCACCTGAGGTCTGGAGTTCAAGGCCAGCCCGACCAACATGGAGAAATCCCATCTCTACTGAAAAGACAAAATTAGTCCGGTGTGGTGGCACATGCATGTAATCCCAGCTACTCGGGAGGCTGAGGCAGGAGAATTGCTTGAACCCAGGAGGTGGAGTTTGTGGTGAGCCAAGATCGTGTCATTGCACTCCAGCCTGGGCAACAAGCATGAAATTCCAAGAAAGAAAGAGAGAAAGAAAGAGAGAAAGAGAGAAAGGGAGAAAGAGAGAAAGAGAGAGAGAGAGAGAAAGAAAGAGAGAAAGAGAGAGAGAAAGAGAGAAAGAAAGAGAGAGAGAAAGAAAGAAAGAAAGAAAGAGAGAGAGAGAGAAAGAAAGAAAGAAAGAGAGAGAGAGAGAAAGAGAGAAAGAAAGAGAGAGAAAGAAAGAAAGAGAGAGTGAAAGAGAGAAAGAAAGAGAGAGAGAGAAAGAAAGAAAAGAAAGAGAGAGAGAGAAAGAAAGAAAGAGAGAAAGGAAGGGAGAAAGAAAGGAAAAGAAAAGAAGGAAAGAAGGAAGGAGAGAGACAGAGAGAAAGAAAGAAGGAAAAAGAAAGAAAGAAAGGAAGGAAGGAAGGAAGAAAGGAAGGAAGGAAGGAAAGAGTTAGGTCTTCATTCTAAGGCTCCCATACCAAGTTATAAAATTTGATTATAGATGTTTGTTTCAAGGCCCACCCAATAAAATGTCTTTAAACAATTAATCACTCTAATTAATTAAGACCAATTAATCTTTTGGTATACTTATTTTTGTCACATTTCAACAGAATCATACAAATATATACACAAAAAGTTTTTTGTTGTTGTTGCTTTGTTGTGTTTTTGTTTTGCTTTGTTTTTCTCCAAGACAGTCTTGCTGTGTTATCCAGGCTAGAGTGCAGTGGCGCGATCTCGGCTCACTGCAATCTCCACCTCCTGGGTTCAAGCAATTCTCCTGCCTCAGCCTCCTGAGTAGGTGGGATTACAGGCACCCACACCATGCCTGGCTAATTTTTGTATTTTTAGTAGAGAGGGGGTTTCACCATGTTGTCGAGGCTGGTCTTGAACTCCTGACCTCGTGATCTGCCTGCCTCAGCCTCCCAAAGTGCTTGGATTACAGGTGTGAGCCACCCAGCCAGCTTTGTTGTGCTTTGTTTTGTTTTTGTCATTGTTACCCTTTGGTTGCCATACTATGAATTATAGTCTCCACACTGTACATGAGGTCTTCAGAACTTATTCATCTTGTAATCGTAAGTTTGTACATTTGACGTACATCTTCCAATTTTCTCCACTCCTCTACTCCTGATAATCACCATTCTCCTCTTAGTTTCTGTGAGTTTGTGTTTTTTAGATTTCACATGTAAGTGAGATCATCCAGGGTTTGTCTATGTATGACTTATTTCACAGAGCATAATGTCCTCCAGGATCATCCATGTTATTATCACAAATGGCAGGATTTTCTTCTTTTTAAGACTGAATACTATCCATTGTGTATGTATGTGTCTGTGTGTGTGTGTGTGTGTGTGTGTGTTATGTTTTCTTTATCCACGTATCCATCAATGAACACAGAAGTGGAAGAGTCAATACTGTAGTTAAAATAATGGTATGCTGTAATACCCGAATATTTGCCTTACCGAAAAAGGCAGGGTATTTGTTTTATTTTTAAAATCCATTTTTAGACATATTTGGTTTTGGTGAAATAAGCAAAGTGGCATTGAGAAAAAAATATATATATACTTTTCATTCTCACTGCACTAATGCCAACAATTAATCTTTTGGTATATTCCTTTGTGTCGCATTTCAACAGAATCATACAAATACATACACACAGAGTTTTTTTGTTGTTGCTTTGTTGTGTTTTGTTTTGTTGTTGTCATTGTTACTCCTTGGTTGCCATATTCCTAAATCTACAATATCCTAAGTGATGATAGGACTTTCCATTAAGTAATAGACTTGGATATTTAGCTCTGGTTTCCTATGGTTTGATCCTAATGTCAATAAGACATTTTTTATTTAAATAAAATGTATGTCCACATTTTAAATTAGAGATACATTTCATTAAATGGGGATTTTACTTGTCTAAAATGGTAATGTCAGAAGAAACCTGTTCTTGATTTAAATTCATCTAATAGGATAAACTCCTTTGTCATTTAGTGAGAGCTATCAGAATTTAAGATCATAGCCAGTCTCAAAATGATCACTCTCAAAATGACTGCGTAGTTGTCAATATTCTTCTGCATTCTAAATTTGGAGAGAACCACATTATTTTGAGTAATAGTGTAATCAATTTGAAATAGGCAGAAGATATGGATAATTTAATCATTGTGTCCAAAATAAACTAAAGGACAAAGGATGATAAGAGACAAAGTGCTCATGCAAAATTACTGTAATACTTGTTTAATATATGGTCCATGATAGTTAAATCTATGAATATATGAAGCATGAAGGAAAAGAATTATCAGGGTAAGCAATTTGCCAATTTGCATCATAAAACTACAAAAATGAAGGCTCTAATTTCCCAGTAATTTCTAAAATGTGTGAGGTCCAATAAGTCTTTTTAATTAAATTTGTCAAAATTCAATAAAGCTGGAAATTTAATGTCTAATGTGTGCTTTTAATGCAATGTTGAACCTAAGTTACTATATATAATGAAACAGAGTGAACCAGTCTTACATTATTTCATTATCTTACAGTATTCTTTTATGCAATGTCTTTTTTTGTGGTAACATTATATAACCTCAGACATTATAGATAATGGTTGCAGAGTATATGCTAGGAAATGTTGACATGGCTTAAAGAGTTTTGCTTCAAATTTTATTACAGTAAAAAAATCATCCAGAAACCATCTTAATGATAGTTTTTATTAGTTTTGAAAACTTTGAATATAATAGTGGTTATTAATTGTTTATTGTCATAAAGCTAAAAATCAGATTTCAGTTATGATTACCAGGTAAAATAGAGTTAAATGAGTATACGCATGCACATCTGTGTGGATGTTTGTGCATGTAGATGCTATTTAACTTGACTTTCTAGATTTTCTATTCGTTTTTTGTTTGTTTGCTTGTTTTGGAGACAGAATCTCACTCTGTCTCCTAGGCTGGAGTGCAGTGGTGCAATCTCAGCTCACTGCAACTTCCTCCTCCAGGGTTCAACTGATTCTCCCGCCTCAGCCTCCCAAGTAGCTGGGGACACAGGCGCCCGCCACCACACCTGGCTAATTTTTGTATTTTTAGTAGAGACGGGGTTTCACCTTGTTAGTCAGGTTGGTCTCGATCTCCTGACCTCATGATCCGCCCGCCTCGGCCTCCCAAAGGGCTGGGATTACAGGCGTGAGCCATCACGCCCGGCCTCCCCTCCATAGTTTTAAATTGTACACTTCTCACTCTCCATTTACCATCTCCTCCTTTTAATACCTCAACTTCATCGATCTTTTGACTTCCGCTAAGTTCTTCAATCCATTTTATCCTATTATTTTCACTGTTTATTAACCCATGATGAGTACTCACACCTTTAAATTCCATGGTAAATCATTATAATCATACTATTACATATACATGAATCCCTTTGCTTCATTTAGTTCTTCATACATGTGTGATAAAACCACTGTCTTTTTAAAATCTATTTTTCCCCTAATCCATGCCTGCCAACAGAGCTGCTGAATTTGACTGAAGACATAATTGAAATGTAGGATTACCTTAAATGAGCCCTAACTACTCTTGAGCAGTGATGTTGATATCCCCTAACCCAAGCTCTCCAGCTTGCATAGATAACTATTTCTTTTTTTTTTTTTCCACCTAAGTTTGTTATCCAATAAAAGAAACAACAAAAAACAGAGTTCATTTGCCTGGTGAGTAACAAACAACTCTCCACGAGGACTCAGGTTTTGCTCAACAGGAGTTTCATTACTGGGTGCAAGTAAGGAGGACAAAGGAAGTGTTCTCCAAAGCAGTGTCCTTCCAAGGCAAAGTGACAGGAGGGTTTTATGGGCAATGGAGAAATTGAGAGGGGCAGGGTATATCATCACTTGTAGAGGAGGGGTCCTCTACAGGTTGGGCAGATGCAGTGAGTCATTATACCAACACATAGGTCACACTTTATGGAAATGAAGGTACAGCTCCTCTGGTGTGGAGACTTCAGCAAGAAAATTGACTTGGGTTCATCTATAAGTTGCTGAGGTCTTTCAGAAGCTGGCTCCAACCAGCAAGGTGACTACATTCCACACAGGCTGCAGGGCAAGAGGCTGTAAAAATGGCTGATTGTTCAAATTGATTAAACTCTATATTCCCTGCAGACCCTCCTTGTCTGTTTACAAGACTTCCACACTTCTTTCCTATTCCTCACCTTCAAATAGCAGCCGTAATTCTTTCAACACTGAGAAAACTGATGAAATTAAGTAGAGATCCTATCCCTCCTGCACATCTCACATTATTTACTAAATTGAATTGATACTGTGGGGCCCACTGCCCTTGGCTCCCTACAGATTTGCTGAAAAATCACTGACATTGTTACAGTAGGTAGCTAGTTAAGCATGAGCAGGGCAGCAGTGGGCTCCCCAACACCCCACCAGGAAAGTCAGGTTGTTAGCTTTCTCTCCAAAATAATAATTAGCTGTGGCCAGCACCCAGGAAAGGCAGTCTCCCTATAGGTAGGAAACACCGGAAACTGTTGATCAGCAACTTCCTGATAAGATTTCAGGAGTTGGGTGAGTGAGCTTTAGCATGTGCATTAAGAGGCAAAATGGCAGAGTTTAACAGGTTGTATGACCTTCCACGAACATTCTATCAGAAAAGAGACTGAAGACGCTGGAAGTAGGCCAGCATATAAAACCCTAAGTCTAAGGCCAAACGGGGCATGTGACCTCCAGGATATCTGTTTGGCCCTCTACCAAGTGTACTTTACTTTCTGCTCTAAAGCTTTTTTTTTTTTTTTTTTTTTTTGAGACAGAGTCTCACTTTGTTGCCCAGGCTACAGTGCAGTGGAGCGATCTCAGCTCACTGCAACCCCCACCTCCTAGGTTCAAGCAATTCTCCTGCCTCAGCCTCCTGAGTAGCTGGGATTACACGTGCATGCCACCACGCCCAGCACATTTTTGTATTTTTAGTACAGACAGGGTTTTGCCATGTTGACCAGGCTGGTCTTGACCTCCTGACCCCAGGTGATCCACCCCTTTCGGCCTCCTGAAGTGCTGGGATTACAGGCATGAGCCACTGCGCCCAGCCACTCTAAAACTTTTTAATAAATGTTTACTCCTGCTCTAAAACTTGCCTGGGTCTTTTTCTGCCTTATGCTCCTTAATCAAATTCTTTCTTCTGAGGAGGCAAGAATAGAGGTTGCTACAGACCCACATGGACTCGCCACTGATAACGTATTTTGGTGCTGGGTAATTCGGATAACTTCCACTGCTAACAACATGAGGAAGAGTGAATAATAGGAGAATATGCACACACATGTATTTAACCTATATACATGGGAGCCTTCAGAATGAAGACTCAACCCCTCAATGTGGTACAGAAACTTAAATACTATCCTGAGGCTATGAAGGGAATTCAGGTTCAGCACATGGCCACAAACAGGTTATGCTGGTAAATCAGGTTTTAGAGGAAAGACACTTTGTGGGAGACAGGAAGGAAGAGATTGTCTAGCAAAAGGGGAAACTTCATAGTTAGCAGCATGCAGAGAATAGATGGTAAATGTTTCCTTTCAGACTTTTAAAGGTGTCAGGCTTTCAGTTAATCTCTTCTGGACCTAGGAAAGGCCAAGAAAGGGGAGGCCTGGCTGCAGGAATGAAGATACTTTACAGATGCAAATTTCCACCACAAAAGATGACTTTGCAGGTCCATTGCATTCTACTGGCCCCATGGAAGCCATATCAAAATATGTTGAAGAAATCATTTGGCTTAGAATATTTTAATTTTCTTCACTCCAAAATAATTTTTTCTTGTCTTCATCATTGATCTCCCCTCAATATAGGATTATTTCACCCAAACTTCTTTTCCTTTCTAAAAGGAAAGTAGGGCTTTCTTTTGATCCAGACCCCCTTTTCTAGCTTATGCATCATTTCTCTGCAGCTTTACCTGTAATTTCATGTTTTATTTTAACTCTTCCCATCTTCATTAATCCACTTTAACAAAATTGTCTTGCCACCATCCCACCAAAAGTCATCAATTATCTCTAAGTTGGAATATTCAACGTTTTTGTTGTTTACATAATCTTCCTTGCCCAGTAAGAAATATGTATTATAATTGGACAAATCTCTTTCATGTAAAAATTCTCACATTGCCTTACAAAACAGAGACTGGCCAAATTTCGCTTACCACTTCTGTCAAAATAAAAATCGAATTGGACAAAGGAAAACAGTCAAGGATGACTTTGTCCAAGGCTATTGCAATAGAAAAGAGTCCATAGCTAGGTCTGAGTGCAACTCCACTGAACCACAGGGTCTTGGAGTGTTTATGAGTGGAGTTGGGGGCAGGGGTCATGGATAACCTGTGTTTGCTAAAGGGCCTCACTCAAAGAAAAAGGAAACTTTCTCAAATCTTCAGGAAAAGAAGTAGTTTACAACTTAGAGCAAGGTGCCCACTTAAGTTAGGTTCTCATCCTCCCACACATTCTGGGAGACAGGGACACTATCTTCCTTGAGAGAGCTTTGGCCTTTTGAAATAATGCCTCCCATGTCCTTGAGAAAAATATTTCTGGGTTATAAAACTGGCAAGAAGCTTTTAATAAGTGTTAAACATCTTAAGTTGACAGAGAAAGAATTTACAAGTTTTTGAAAGCAAATTCTCTGGGAAAGAGAAGTTAGAGCCTGGAGTCAGGAGAAGCATTTCTTCAGCAGCATCATCTCTAAATGTTGAGGTGTGCCAGGCATCCCTTGGCTTGTGGCAACATAACTACGATCTCTGCCTCCGTCTTCCTTCTGTGCCTGTCTTCACATGGAATTTTCTTTCTCTTTTATTTATTCTAATTGCCTCCATGCTTTTATCCAGTATCATGCATTTAAACTCATTTGCCTGGCGAGTGACAAACAACTCTCCATAAGGGTGCAGGTTTTGATCAATAGGAATTTTATTACTCGGCACAAGTAGTAAATTCTAAGTTCTAGCCGTTCTGAGATGCATATCTTTAACTGGGATATTTGAGTCGTCAGCTCTAATTTTGTAGCCTCAAAATCTCTGTGTTAATATTTATGGAAGGGTGTGCCTCAGTGTTGTCAAGATAATCTTGAATAAATTTTCTGTTCCTTTTTCTTTTTAAAAAAGTTAAATAAAATATTACCTAACATGTACTGCTCTTTAAGCTCCAAACCCCATTAAAATTTTACTGTATATTTTAAGAAAAGATTGTCATTGGATTGTCTTTTTTTTCTAACTACCATAAAAAACTTTTGGATAATAACTATTATATGCATTCAATATCAATAACATGGATATCAAGCTCCTCTGTCAGCTTTGAATATAAAAGCAAGGACATTCTTTAAAGTTTCTTTCTTTAAATAAAATTTTTCTTAAAAATATTCTCTTTACAAATGTCAAATTCTTATGTTTGGCTCTAATAAATGTTTTTGTGCTTAATTATACTCTCTGTATGTTAGCTTATGTTACTTGTTGATTCTTGTTGATTTATATAAAAGTATACCTGGCTCAGGCATCTGAAAAATAATTAGATGATTACCTTAAAATGGTTCCTCATGCCACGGAAAAAAGAGGCCCAAATGGGAGTTTTATAGGAATCTACATGCTTGCGGTTATTAGGCAGTATAGGTTTCCTACAGTGCAATGAGAGCTGAAGAATGTCTATACCCAGCTTATTTACTAATACAACATCCAATACTGCATTTAGAAACCATTGATTGATTCCTCAGTGGAATGGTGAGGCCATTTTTCAAAATGTCTATGATATCATCATTTGAAACTTAAAACTCTTTCTTCACTTTTTAATTTAATTTAACTTAATTTTTTGTTTGTGTTTTGATTTTTGAACATTTTCACTGCTCAGTATTGTGCTAGGTGTGGATGATTCAAAGGCAATTAAGGCAAAATTTCAAAATTAAGTTATTTATTTTTACTTGAAGCTAATTAACTTCATTTTAGTAATAATTCACTTTAGTAGTTTTTTTTTTTTTTTTTTTTTTTTTTTTTTTTTTTTTTTTTTTTTTTCTTGAGACGGAGTCTGGCTCTGTCGCCCAGGCTGGAGTGCAGTGGCCGGATCTCAGCTCACTGCAAGCTCCGCCTCCCGGGTTTACGCCATTCTCCTGCCTCAGCCTCCCGAGTAGCTGGGACTACAGGCGCCCGCCACCTCGCCCGGCTAGCTTTTTTGTATTTTTTAGTAGAGACGGGGTTTCACCGTGTTAGCCAGGATGGTCTCGATCTCCTGACCTCGTGATCCGCCCGTCTCGGCCTCCCAAAGTGCTGGGATTACAGGCTTGAGCCACCGCGCCCGGCCCACTTTAGTAGTTTTAAGGGAACTGACATGTAAACATATATTCATGTGTCTTTATATGTATATATTGGTAAGGGTGGGTGTATCGTTTATCTATTTATTATCTATCTATATATCTATCATCTATCTACCTATATCTATCTTATCTCTATGAAGTCCACTTCCTCTGTTCTGAAAAGTATTGGGCAGGTATCAATAAACAGAAAAGAAGACAATTAGCAACACAAAGTATTTGAAGTTTCACAGGGGGCATAATAGTTTAGTAGGCTCTTGAAATTCCCTGGGTGTTAAGACATCTGTTAGGGCTGAATGCCAGTGGTTTGTGAAGCTCTCAGAAGCAATAGGGAATACAAATCAAAACTGTTCAAAGGCTGTTTTCCTTTCTGCCATTTACTGGGAGTTTTGCAGAATATTCTGTGCCTATCTAATCTGATATGAAATGGGAAATTAGTAGTTGCTTTCTAACCCACATCTGGTGATAAGTGAGCCACAATGCCGTCCAGATGCCATTCATTGCTACATATTTTCTAGTCCCCGTTTTGGCTGACATCTCTAACTACTTCAATATGGCACAGCATATACAGAGAGAGAGAGAGAGAGAATTGCAGCCTTGATGAATGAAGTGAATAAGAACAGTCTATTTTCAGTGAAATAAACAAACAGTTCCCATGAAATATGTTTCCTCCCTCTCCCTACTCGGCTCCTTTTTTAACTAAATATGCTTAGATGTTCCTTAACAAAATGAATTGGTATTTTAGCCTTCATTTTTGATATTCCATGAAGAATCTATTGAAATTAGCTTATTCTAAAGTTAGGATGAAACCAATAGGTTTCAGCAATTTTGCTGTGTATTACCCAATTCCTAAAACAGCAATTTTCTTGTCTTTTTAAATTTTATTGTTAACTTCTTCAGCAGTTTAGTTTCAATTCCTATTTGCCCTTTGAATGCAAGCATACATTTTGCTAAAGGCTTTTTCGATTTCTTCTTATATAATGACTTATCCCAACTCTGTAGAGTATATTACCTTTTAATATTCAACTCATATTTCTTGCTCATTTTGCAAAGCATGCCCTTCAGTATCTATAAACAATTTATTTTCTGTTTCTTTAAAATACTTACAAAATTAATGTTCTGTTTATTATGATTTTCTTTCACAAGATGCCCTGAACATATTCCCATTTACTTTAGTTCCTTCTATGTAATACTTGCTATATTATATTTGAGGAGGAAACAATTTTGGAATAATTAAATTTCTCATTACATCTGCCCACATTTATCATTAACCCAAAATAAAACTATAAAAATTGAAAATATTTTGGGTCCTGCAATGCTAGGACTTAGTGCATTCCTCCATTTTTCTATTTAACATAGTAAATTTATGAAAATTACATTATAGGTCTTTTTATCTATATGCCTGGTTTATATATATTTTAGTTCCAACACACCCTCTTAATTTGTAGGATGAAATGTTGGGAGGACAGACATAATCATTGGTAATCCAGTCACTCAAGGAAACATATTATCAAAACCTTACCAAAACACAGATTCAAAATCAATTTGTATTATTTGAAAATAAGCACAAGAGAATTTACTTCATAAAAATATAAAATGTTGAGGATATTGGGAAAAATTCATTTATTTGAAGTTAAAAAATCTTAAAAAGTCCCGGGTTTCTACCGAAAACCTATTTTTAATTATTTCCTAGAAAAATTCCATTTTTGTTTTTGCTAGGCCACAGCTCCGGCTCAGTAGGGACACTACTGTTATTTTTATGAATTTCTGACCCCAATAAGTAGCACTGGCCCTTCCAAAGAATTCTCAAAGTTGAAATGGTCCCTCAGAACTTCCACGTCCACTTAGGATGTAGAAAGCTGCAATAAATGTTGTTGTCACACTATAAAACCTTACAGCTGATTTCATATTTCATGATAAAGAATTGTGTGCTTGTCCAATATGCTCAAGAATAAGGCAAAAACATTGTATTCCTTACTGGAAGGCATACAGATTTAAAAGAAAAAAAAATGGTTTTATTTGCAGATAGCATGATTGCTTATACAGAAAATTCTGAAGAATTTCCCTAAATCCCTAATAGAATTAATAAGTGAATTTAGCATAGTTCAAGAATATGACTCAGTATTGAAAATTAAATTGCATATCTTTTTTTGTTTGTTTGTTTGAGACCGAACCTCGCTCTGTGGCCCAGGCTGGAGTGCAGTGGTGTAATCTCGGCTTACTGCAACCTCTGCCTCCTGGTTCAAGCTATTCTTCTGCCTCAGTCTCCCAAGTAGTTCGGATTACAGGTGCCCTCCAACAAGCCCAACTAATTTTTATATTTTTAGCCAAAAATACAAAGGTCATTGGCCAAGGTGGTCTTGAACTCCTGATGGCAAGTGATCCGCCCGCCTTGGCCTCCTAAAGTGATGGTATGACAGACGTGAGCCACTGTGCCCAGCTGAAAATTAAATTGTATTTCTATTTTTGAGCAGCAAAAATTTGGAAAATGCAATAAGAAATATACATACATACAAACACATATGATTAAAATGTCATCAATAAAGTGAAATACTTAGAAATGAATCTAACAAAATATTTATACAACTTGTATGCCGAAAACTAAACATTTATTATGAAAAAATTAAAGAAGCCCTAAGGAAATAGAGAGATAAATCAAGCACATAGATCAGAAGACACAATATTGTTGTCAATTGATCTACAGATTGAATGCAATCTTAATCAAAATTTTAGCTTTTTTATTTTTAAAAATCTACAATCTGATTATAAAATACACATGGAAAAACAGAAAACCTAGAATTGTCATCAATAGAATTTTGAAAATGAAAAAGAAAAGGGAAGATTTGTACTACCTGATATAAAAACTTACTGTAAAGTTTACACAAATAAAACATTGTGGTATTGGCAAAAGGATGAAAATATAGATCATCTGAATAGAAAATCAAGATATACCCCTACATGGGACAACCAAATGTCAAAAAAAAAAAAAAAAAATGAACTAACACAATTAAATATGCTTTAAAAAAAATGGTACTGAATCAATTGCATCTCTCTCTATATATATATTTAAAAAACTTACCTCAAACCAAGACTTCTGCAATATAAAAAATAGTGTGTGGCCGGGCATAGTGGATTATACCTGTAATCTCAGCACTTTGGGAGGCCGAGGTAGGTGGATTACCTGAGGTCAGGAGTTCAAGACCAGCCTGACCAACATTGTGAAACCCCGTCTCTACTAAAAATACAAAAATTAGCTGGGTGTGTTAGGAGGAGACTGTAATCCTAGCTACTTGGGAGGCTGAGGCAGGAGAATCGCTTGAACTCAGGAGGCAGAAGTTGCAGCAAACTGAGATTGCACCACAGCACTCCACCCTGGGCGACAGAGTGAAACTATCTCCAAAAACGAAAAAGGAAAAAAAAAAGAATATATATATATATATTTGAGACTGTCTCAAAAAATATATATATTATATATAGTGTATGTGTGAGAGCTCATAGCAGTACATATAACAGCTAAACTATGAAACTATTGGAAAAACTAGAGGAAAACCTACATGATGTGTGATTATATAAAAATAACTTAGTACCCCAAAAATGGTGTAGGGAAGGTTTAGTACACCAATGACTGATGGTATTAGTGCTATTTTTTTCTAGAGTAAAGCTAGAGGAGCTGCTTATGCCATTAAAATTTTTAATATACATGCTTTCTTTATCAAATATCCCATGAAACACACTGTTAAAAATCCAAATTTTCTACAGGGGCACATTAACTCCTATCTCAAATTGCTAAGATAAAAATAACTGCACAAAGATAAGTTATTTTTTAAAAAGACATACATATTTAGTGGTCCATCAGTGTATATGTGTGGGGAAATAGTGGTGCTGAAAACTGCAATAAATATAAGCACTCAAGTGCTTTGTTTTTCAAATTATCTCTCTGGAAGAAATTTCTGTTCTTTAAAAAAAGACTCTTTACAATTATAAATTCAATTTTGTGCGAGTCACTGTAATTTTAATTCAATATTCAATTCCACCTGACAACCTACAATTGTAAATTAACTCTCATGGCTTATGTATGGCCTGAGATACTAACCAGTAAGATTTATACGGACAAAGGCCCACAGTATGGTGGTTTGGTATACAATCTATCATATATTTGTATGCTCATTTTAATTCTTAAGAACATAGGGCTGCTGAAATTTTGGCAATTTCTATTTCTATATATATTCTATAATGGTCTGTCAAATGGGAAACATAAAGTTAAAAATGACATTTAAATTACTAGGGAATACATTCCTAATTCATCTTCTGTGTTTGACGCTGAGACTTGGAACTTCTGTTCTTGTGTACATTTAGTGACATACTTGTGACATGTTAAATTTGTTTTTAATGTTCTCCAACATGAATATTCTTCTGTTATTCTGCACAGTGATATGAGGATGTATTCACATGACATATTTTAAGTTAAAATTTTAAATTAAAACATGCTGTATAAAAAGTGTTTTCAGTTTAGTGATGCTAAATGTTCATCTAACAAATAAAAATGTCACAGTGACTTGGGCAGTGGTGAAAAGTTGCTTAGCTCAGTTGATATATTCCAATTGGATTTCAAATGAGGTGACTAAAACCTTACTATTTTTAACTAGATTGCACAAAGGGATATTGCAGAGAAATGAGGTGAACTGACACACACAAAAATTCTATTGATGGCATAAAAGTACAAATGGAGATCCACATACAATATATACACATATTTTTAAATTATAAATCAAGATACAAATTGATAATGAAAATACATCCTGTTGTCCTACCATGTCAAAAATATCTTAAAGGAGAAACGTTTTTTTTTAAAAGGATATATGTACAACTATAGCTTTTCTATAAGTGAAAGTATGCAAAATATCAAAGATGACTGAATTTAATTCTTACTGCAAATATCTGTATATTCCGTTGATTAGAGGGCAACATTTAGTTAGAAAACTTCAAAAAAGTTGTAATTATTTTAAAAATATTTGTTCTATAAAGATTTTGTCTTACTCAAGAAGAAAATGCATTTGTTAAAAATCAAGATTTTTACATAATTTTTATTTTATTGGCAGTAATAATTGTTGGGAGACAACTTGTTACGGGCCTGTCATGTTTCTGCATGTTTTTGTAATCAGAATCACTGATTGCCCTTGGTTTCAGAACTTTTTCCAAGAATGTTTGTATATTGAACAGCCTGGGAAAACAGTGTTGCTCACCTCATTATTAATAATTTGTGTTTGCTAAGTTTGGAATTCGTTTCCTCTAAGGCAGTGCACTGCTCTATTTGAGTTGCCTTGTGGGATGTGGGGGTTGGGGAATTACCACAAAAGTGCTGACATTTTAGCTACCACCATTGCTATGAGTTATAAAAGGTCTTGGCCTGTGACCTAGGAGTCTTCGAGCAAATTAGCTGGTAAATAGTATATAATCTCTCAGCCTTCAGAGGCATGAGGCGACGATCTAAAGATTAAATAGTAACATGTAAAATATATTCTAAATTCTTAAATAATATAATATAAAATGTAAATGTATTAGGCTTCACTTTAAAATAATTATTATGATGTGATAATCTCTCTCTCTCTCTTTCTCTCGCTCTCCATATATATATAGTTGCCCAGGCTGGAGTGCAGTGGCCTGGTCTCGGCTCACTGCAACCTCCGCCTCCCGGGTTCAAGCGATTCTCCTGCCTCAGTCTCTGGAGTAGCTGGGATTACAGGCGCCCACCACCATGCCTGGCTAATTTTGTATTTTTAGTAGAGACGGGATTTCACCATGTTGGTCAGGCTAGTCTTGAGCTCCTGACCTCAGGTGATCCGCCCACCTCGGCCTCCCAAAGTGCTGGGATTACAGGCATGAGCCACAGCACCGGGCGGGTTAATCAGCATTTGTTACATAATACATAATTATTGGTAATCATCTAAAGTGTGAAATAATATAGTAAACATATTATGTAATAACTGCATTATCAAACATGTAAAGTAAATATAAAAATCAAAAATTAAAATCTTCAATTATTTCCATATTTCTTGGCAAATATCAGCTTCCCCAAATATCTTAAGGTATCTAATAAACTTCATATAAAAAATCTAATTAATAAAAATTAGTTATAATATTCTAAATCATTCTAAATAATAATTTTTGAAAAATAGAAATCTTTATAAAAGTTTGTATAAAAACAATTTTTTTGCATTTTTATGTTTCCATGTCCATCTAGTTGCCAATATGAAAACTATGTCAGACTTTATGCAAGTTATGTTTAGGACACATACATATAAACTTAATTATAGTATTTGATTAATCAACAAAGTATTTCTCTTTGCTTGAGGAAAGGAGGACAAAAATAAGCAGTATAGAGCCCCTCTGAAATATTCTTCTTCACCAAAATTCATCGTTCAAGAAAATTTAGTGTTAAGATTGAAAGAAAAATGTGGATCTATTTTTCCTTTCTCCTCATTCAGCTCTTGTGACAGCATCTGGGCTTTCCTTTGGGCTAAACTATAAAACCTGACAACGGGCTTCCTAGGTTCAACTTTTCATGTCCTTCAAGAAGTAAAAACGTTTTTAAAAAGGATGTCAATGTACTTACGTTCTAATGAAAACAAGCATGTAAATATGAATTATCACGTCTTCCTACTTAATTTATATTAGGGAAAGGGCTTATAGAGAAGAGAGAAATGACCAATCTGTATTAGGATTTCAGCTATATGCAGAACAATTTTACAACAGCTGCAGACACTATTCTTCTATATCTTTCTCTGAATCAGCTTATTTAGAGAAATGTTTGGTTTAATTATTATTAAATGCATAGATTCCTAGTCCCTTGCCTTAATTTGAGAGAATTCTACAAGGTTATGTCAGCTCCAAGATTTTGTGGAATTGAGTAAGACCTTCGTTATGATGGCACTGCAGTCAGTGCTTCTCTCTGATTATGTTTTTTTTATTTTATTTTCTCATCATAGTTGATTCCAAGAGCACTCTCCAATTATACCTTGCAGGCAAATATCAGTCTCAGACTCTGTGCCATAGAAAACCCTGCCTAAGAGAGTTGATGCATGAAACCATCCAAGGAAACAGACTGTAAAATAGAGTTTTGGTGCTGAGTCATCTACTGGAGAGCTAGGCTAATTATCCCATCATTGGTGGCAGGTGTCCCACTGTCCGTGACATACCATGTGCTACAATTTATTAAGCTTTTTTTTGTTTGTTGTTTTGCTTTGCTTCCCTCCCCCCCCGCCAGTGGTGAAGTTAGATGAGATATCAATGAAAGAGAATGTATTACTGGGTGATGGGAGATGGGTGATGGTTGAACCCAGAGAGGTTAAAGTGCAGTGGTAATGACAAAGACAATAAACATGAATGCCTTGGAGAAAAGCAATAAAATGATGATGGCGATTAGTTGATCAAATGAGAGCCAACTGTGAAAGTCAGAGGGTCTCTTTTGCCATATATAAAAAGACTCATTTACTGCAGCAGGTGGGGCAGAAAGTGCTGATGATGAAGTCTAGCACTTAATTTTAAGAGTAGTGGAGTACTAAAGAAGTTCGGATTCTCTTCCTTAGCTAGCCTATACAGACATAAGGCTTTAATTGGAGAAAAGTGGGATTCTGAGACTTGGGATGGCAATGTTTGGATAACTCCACTTGAAAAACCATGCGTTAAGAGGCAATACATAACCAAGTAGGCAGAATGACTTCACCAACTAATGTTGGCCAGCCCCCTGCTGGTATGATGGGCAGTTATAACGTATTCATAATACAGGTGTGGAGGATGTGGGATGTGAGTTGGCCCGACATCACAGGCTCTACTCATATAGACTGACCCAGTTACTGCTGCTGTTGGAAATACAACCTGCCAGAATGAGATCCATGCTATATCCTAGTACAGCATCACCACGTGAAGAGATCTAATGGCAACAACTTGGTCACAACTGATTATGTCGTCCCTCTTGCATTCTGCAAGGAGAGTGATGTATCTTGACTTAAAATGACACATATTGGGATATGGCTTTTCTTTTTCTTCTGACATTTCCATATTGTCTCATATTGCCCCATGCAGAAGCTACCATTATGAAAGAGTAACTAAATAGACTTTTGAAGCTACATCTTTACTGCCAGTTTGGAGACAGTTCCCAAGGATGTAGTGCCATTCTTCAGAATGCACTATAAGCTGTTCGTCAAATATGGTTATATAGCACTACATCTTCAATAGATGAAAAGCATCAATCTGGGAACCAAAGAGTAGAAAGAGTAGCCTACTATCTGTCTCCCACTTGACTTCAGGTGATTTGTGATTTCTTTTCTCATAAGTTCATACTTTAAAAGTTTGACGTCTTGGTTTCCAGAAAGAAATGTCCTGTGTAAGAGGATACATTAAAAATGAAATTAAACTTCAAGCTCTGGGTGCCATTGAATAACTTTGTGCTTCTTAGGTGAAAAGATCAGTTTGCAAGGAAAGGAGTCATGATCCTGGTAGTGCAATTGACCATGCTAATTTGAAGGGTGCAGGGTGTTGAAAATGGGGGCAAATTTGTTTTACTTAGCATAATGTCCCCCATGTTAATCTATGTTGTTACATGTCAAGATTTCCTTCTTTTTAAAAGCTGGCTAGTTTTCCAGTGTATGTATATAGCACATTTTCGTATCCATGTAGCCACTGATGAACATTTAATTGTTTCCATGTCTTGCTATTGTGATCGATGCTTTAGTGAACATAGATGCACAAATATCTCTTTGAGATTATGATTTTATTTTATTTAATTTATTTTTTTTTTTTGATTCAGAGTCCCACTCTGTTGCCAGGCTAGAGTGCTGTGGCGCGATCTCGGCTCACTGTAACCTCCAACTCCCTGGTTCAAGGGATTCTGCTGCCTCTGCCTCCCGAGTAGCTGGGATTACAGGCATGTGCCACCATGCCCAGCTAATTTTTGTATTTTCAGTAGAGATGCGGTTTCACTATGTTGGCTAGGATGGTCTCGTTCTCCTGACCTCGTGATCTGCCCGCCTTGGCCTCCAAAAGTGCTGGGATTACAGGTGTGAGCCACCACACTCGGCCGAGATTATGATTTTAATTGTTTTGGTTAAATACCCACAAGTGTGATTTTGGGATCATATGACATTTCTATTTTTTTAATTTTTTGAGGAACTACCATATTGTTTTCCATAGTAGCTTCGTTATACTGAGGGAAATAAGCCAGTCACAGAAGGGTGAATACTGCATGATTTCAGTAACAGGAGATATCTAAAATAGCCAACCATACAGAAGCAGAGAATAGAATGGTGGTTGCCAGGTACTGAGGAGAGGAGGAAGGAGGGAGTTGCTATGAAACAGGTATGAAGTTTCAGTTGTTCAAGATAATTAAGTTCAAGATATTTGCTATACCTTGTGCCTATATATAACAATACCAAATTGTACACGTACAAATTTGTAAAAAGGTAGATCTTATGAAAAATATTATTACTACGATAAAAAAAAATACAGGCAAAGAGTAAAATAGAAAACAACAGTGAGGGTAGAGAGGAATATCTTCGGCATTTAGATGACTTACAGAGGTGCTCTTGGTATTACTTGGTTCAGTTTTGATAATAAACGGATGTGTGTAGCATTCATAGAGGGAGAAAGTCATGATGATCAGACATTCAGATCCACCAAGGCTGATGGTCTGAATCTCCCCACCAGACAAACGGCTTAGATGGTGACAGAAGTCTGCAATGCTTTATGGAAGAAAGAGAAAATGAGCATCACTGGCAGCCTCTAGTTTGTTTCCACTACCTTTCCTCAGATGCTTCCCAGGAAAGGAGAGCAACAATTCTGCAGCTCTTCCTAGAAGTACTCACATAAAGAATACAGAATAAAGCAGTACAAAGCATGAACTATTATATAATGCAAGTCACGGCCTATTATTCAGGTCCCTTCCTGAAGACTTAGGCACTACTTCCTCCAGCTGCTGGGAGTATTGGCAGCTGAGGGCTCAGCTGAGATAATGTTGAAGAATTACCTTTGACTAAAGATAGTCTCCTTATTTAAGTTTACCTTATCTCTTTGGAACAGTCCACATTCAGAGGCTGGCTACTTTTCCTCCAGGCAGGGCCAGTTTGAAGGGCCATCTCGAATCCAGAGCTCTCCGTGGGACTGACTGATGAAGCTTCTGTTGTGGGACTGACTGATGAAGCCTCCGTGGTCACTGAACTACAGTTCAAATCCACTGTCCGAGCAATCCTACATCTTTCACTCTCCAATGAACTGCCTGCATACAAACATCCCTCTCAGAGTCTGTTTCTAGGGACATTGATTTAAGATAACAAATTGTATATAGGGTTAAGTTTGTTCTAATGGGATTTAAAAAAAAAAAAAAAGGCCACCACTTTAGTCATGGCCCTCAGGCAAGTGGACTTTGGAGTCTCTGGAAAAGTGAAAAGTTGGGCAAATTGAATGCCTAATAGGGCTTGCTACCAGTGCGGTCTACAAGGACACTTTGAAAAAGATTGTCCAAGTAGAAATAAGCTTCCCCCTCATCCATGCCCCTTACGTCAAGGGAAACACTGGAAGGCTCACTGCCCCAGGGTACAAAGGTCCTCTGAGTCAGAAACAACTAACCAGATGATCTGGTCGCAGGACTGAGGGTGCCTGGGGCAAGCGTCAGCCCATGCCATCACCCTCACAGAGCCTCAGGTATGCTTGACCATTGAGGGCCAGGAGGTTAACTGTCTCCTGGACACTGGTGGCCTTATCAGTCTTACTTTCCTGTCCCAGACAATTGCCCTCCAGATCTGTCACTCTCCAAGGGGTCCTAGGACAGCCAGTCACTAGATACTTCTCCCAGCCACTAAGCTGTGACTGGGGAACTTTACTCTTTTCACATGGTTTTCTAATTACGCCTGAAAGCCCCACTCCCTTGTTAGGGAGAGACAGTCTAGCAAAAGCAGGGGCTGTTATACACCTGAACATGGGAGAAGGAACACCCGTTTGTTGTCCCCGGCTTGAGGAAGGAATTAATCCTGAAGTCTGCGTGACAGAAGGACAATATGGATGAGAAAAGAATGCCCATCCTGTTCAAGTTAAACTAAATGATTCCGCCTCCTTTCCTCATCAAAGGCAGTACGCCCTTAGACCTGAGACCCAACAAGGACTCAAAAAGATTGTTAAGGACCAAAAACCCAAGGCCTAGTAAAACCATGCAGTAGCCCCTGCAATACTCCAATTTTAGAAGTACAGAAACCCAACGGACAGTGGAGGTTAGTGCAAAATCTCAGGATTATCAGTGAGGCCTCTATACTCAGCTATACCTAGCCCTTATACTCTGCTTTTCCAAATACCAGAGGAAGAAGAGTGGCTTATAGTCCTGGACCTTAAGGGTGCCTTTTTTTGCATCCCTGTACATCCTGACTCTCAATTCTTGCTTGCCTTTGAAGATCCTTTGAACCCAATGTCTCAACTCACCTGCACTGTTTTACCCCAAGGGTTCAGGGATAGCCCACATCTATTTAGTCAGCCATTAGCCCAAGACTTGAGCCAGTTCTTATACCTGGACACTCTTGTCCTTTGGTACAGGGATAATTTCCTTTTAGCCACCCGTTCGGAAACCTTGTGCCATCAAGCCACCCAAACGCTCTTAAATTTCCTCGCTACCTGTGGCTACAAGGTTTCCAAACCAAAGGCTCAGCTCTGCTCACAGCAGGTTAAATACTGAGGGCTAAAATTATCCAAAGGCACCAGGGCCCTCAATGAGGAATATATCCAGCCTATACCGGCTTATCCTCATCCCAAAACCCTAAAACAACTAAGTGGGCTCCTTGGCATAACAAGTTTCTGCCGAATATGGATTCCCCGGTATGGCGAAATAGCCAGACCATTATATACACTAAATAAGGAAACTCAGAAAGCCAATGCCATTTTAGTAAGATGGACACTGAAGCAGACGCGGCTTTCCAGGCCCTAAAGAAGTCTCTAACCCAAGCCCCGGTGTTAAGCTTGCCGAGAGGGCAAGACTTTTCTTTATATGTCACAGAAAAAACAGGACTAGCTCTAGGAGTCCTTCCACAGGTCCGAGGGATGGATTTGCAACCCGTGGCATACCTGAATAAGGAAATTGATGTAGTGGCAAAGGGTTGGTCTCATTGTTTTCGGGTAGTAGTGGCAGTTGCAGGCTCAGTAACTGAAGCAGTTAAAGTAATATAAGAAACTGGGGCCGGGCGCGGTGGCTCAAGCCTGTAATCCCAGCACTTTGGGAGGCCGAGGCGGGCGGATCACGAGGTCAGGAGATCGAGACCATCCTGGCTAACACAGTGAAACCCCGTCTCTACTAAAAATACAAAAAAAAA
>NC_037685.1:28785814-28807734 GCF_003255815.1 Theropithecus gelada | reverse complement strand
CAAAAAAAAAAAAAAAAAAAAAAAAAAAAAAAAAAAAAAAAGAAACTGGGCACGGTGGCTCATGCCTGTAATCCCAGCACTTTAGGAGGCTGAGGCGGGCGGATCACGAGGTCAGGAGATCGAGACCATCCTGGCTAACATAGTGAAACCGCATCTCTAATAAAAATACAAAAAAATTAGCCAGGTACGGTGGCAGGTGCCTGTAGTCCCAGCTACTTGGGAGGCTGAGGCAGGAGAATTGTGTGAACCCGGGAGGTGGAGGTTACAGTGAGCCGAGATAGCACCACTGCACTCCAGCCTGGGTGACAGAGCGAGACTGCATCTCAAAAATAACACTAATAATAATAATAATAATAATATACGGAAGAGATCTTACTGTGTGGACATCTCATGATGTGAACAGCATACTCACTGCTAAAGGAGACTTGCGGCTGTCAAACAACCATTTACTTAAATATTGGGCTCTATTAATTGAAGGGCCAGTGCTGCGACTGCTCATTTGTGCAACTCTTAACCCAGCCACATTTATTCCAGACAATGAAGAAAAGATAGAACATAACTGTCAACAAGTAATTGTTCAAACCTACGCCCCTCGAGGGGACATTTTAGAGGTTCCCTTGACTAATCCTGACCTCAACTTGTACACTGATGGAAGTTCCTTTGTAGAAAAAGGTCTTTGAAAAGCAGGGTATGCAGTGGTCAGTGATAATGGAATACTTGAAAGTAACCCCCTCACTCCAGAACTAGTGCTCAGCTGGTGGAACTAATAACCCTCACTCGGGCACTAGAATTAGGAGAAGGAAAAAGGGTAAATATATATACTGATTCTAAGTATGCTTACATAGTCCCCCATGCCCACGCAGCAATATGGAGAGAAAGGGAATTCCTAACTTCCAAGGGAACACCTATCAAACATCAGGAAGCCATTAGGAGATTATTATTGGCTGTACAGAAACCTAAAGAGGTGGCAGTCTCACACTGCTGGGGTCATCAGAAAGGAAAGGAAAGTGAAATAGAAGGGAACCGCCAAGCGGATATTGAAGCCAAAAGAGCCGCAAGGCAGGATCTTCCATTAGAAATGCTTATAGAAGGACCCCCAGTGTGGGGTAAACTTCTCCAGGAAACCAAGCCCCTGTAGTCAGAAGAAGAAATAGAATGGGGAATCTCAGGAGGACATAGTATCCTCCCCTCAGGCTGGCTAGTCACCGAAGAAGGAAAAATACTTTTGCCTGCAGCTAACCAATGGAAATTACTTAAAACCCTTCACCAAATCTTTCCCTTACGCATTGTTAACATCCATCAGATGGCCAAATCATTATTTACTGGACCAGGTCTTTTCACAACTATCAAGCAGATAGTCAGGGCCTGTAAACTGTGCCAAAGAAATAGTCCCCTACACTACAGGCCATATATTTCAATCCCTGTATCTTTAACCTCCTTGTTAAGTTTGTCTCTTCCAGAATCAAACCTGTAAAACTACAAATAGTTCTTCAAATGGAGCCCCAGATGCAGTCCATGACTAAGATCTACCATGGACCCCTGGACCAGCCTGCTAGCCTATGCTCTGATATTAATGACATCGAAGGTGCCCCTCCTGAGGAAATCTCAACTGCACAACCCCTACTATGCCCCAATTCAGCAGGAAGCAGTTAGAGCGGTCATCAGCCAACCTCCCCAACAGCACTTGGGTTTTCCTGTTGAGAGGGGGTACTGAGAGACAGGACTAGTTGGATTTCCTAGGCCGACTAAGAATCCTAAGCCTAGCTGGGAAGGTGACTGCATCCACCTTTAAACACGGGGCTTGCAACTTAGCTCACACCCGACCAATCAGGGAGTAAAGAGAGCTCACTAAAATGCTAATTAGGCAAAAACAGGAGGTTAAAAAAATAGCCAATCATCTATCGCCTGAGAGCACAGCAGGAAGAACAATGATTGGGATATAAATCCAGGCATTTGAGCCAATAACGGCTACCTTCTTTGGGTCACCTCCCTTTGTATGGGAGCTCTGTCTTCACTCTATTAAATATTGCAACTGCAGAAAAAAAAAAGATTAAGTTTGTTCTATTATTTAGTTTTCGTTCTGAAGTCTCCTTGTTTATACTCAGTGCAGTTAGTTGCTACTATAGTATTTTCTTCCTCAAAGTGTTTTTATGAGGAAAAAGTATCAGCCATTTTATCCTTTGTTTCAAGACTGATCCTAAATTATTTGTCATTTATTCTGTATTTCTACTTACATAATTAATGAATAACTTGCCTTTTTGGATTTAGTAGATTTTTTCTCAATTTTTGTTCAACTGTACAGTGTAAACTTAAATTGAAATCTCAAATAAAAAACAAAGTGGGTTGTTTGACAGTGGACATTGCTCTATTTATTATGACTTTTCCCTAGCCAGAAACAGACTGAATAAAAGACCTTTGACCTTAAATGGATGAATAATCACTCTTCTAAGGTGTTTATAATATGATGTACTATGTATACAAATAAGACAAGGGATCCTTGAAGGGTATCTACCAGTTTGAGAACCTAGTTGCAAGCAAAAGGAAATAAATCTGAGTATATAATCACAAAAAGTATTTGTTAAAAAGGCATTGAGTGCCTCACCAAATTGTCACTTGTTTGTGTGTTTGTGTAAGTGTGTATGTGTATGTAATTTTCTTATTCTCAATCAATTCCTCTAGAATTTTTCTTTTAAAGTCCATAAACATTTTAGCCTTTGTGAGCTGTACAATCAACCACACTTGCTCAAAACTGCCTTTGTAGCACGAAGAAATTATAGATAACGTGTAAAAGAAAAAGAAAGAACATGACCCTGTTCAAAGAAAACTTTGATTACAAAGATAGGTAACAGGCCATATTTGTCACAAGACCTGCTTTACTGACCCCTGTTTAAACAGTGAATTAATTCAACTTTCCAGAGTCAGATTGGAAAGTAAGTCACAATATACAGGGTTAAATAAAACTTATCTGATGATAATTTATTGTTTGTAGGGCCTAACTCCCCAGAATCCTTAGATAGGAATTTGGGCAATATTAAAAAACAAAAAATTGGTTTAGTCCTCATCTCCTTTGTCCATAGATTGTTTGCCTATATATATTTATGTTCTGTTCCTTGGAATATTTCCTCATCAAGGGACTTAGTTTTTTGGGTTTTTTGTTTGTTTGTTTTTCTTTTCCTGCGTATTTTTTTGAGAGGTCTGTGGGTTTAAATAACCTCACAGATCCTTAGAATATTCCATTGTTCCCTTGCAATTACCCTTTCCAGTTTTATCTTCAGATTACAGAAGTGCAACTGAGGCTTTCTTCCTATGTGACAAACCTCCTTTCAGTGTATGAACTAGTTGGTGATTTTTAAGCTGTGTGTTTCTTAGGACTAACAGAAGCCTCTCTTGTCTTCCCTCCTGTAGTTACTATTCCTTTAACTTTTATATGCACTTCTTTCCTGCCATTGGTGGCTAGACCCCACCTGCATTCGTTTTTGAGGTGTGTGGCATTACCACACCTAGTTAAGGTCATTTTTTTTTTCTTTTTCCACCTTTGTTTCTCCTTTACCTCTGAGGAGATTAGGACAGATTCAAAAGGTATCACAATGATGCCGTCTGCCATTTCCTCATTTGTTTTAATAATTACCATATTCTATTGTGTGGTTGATCAAGATGGTCTTAATGTTCTTCTCAGCTTGACTCAACTGTAAATAAGCTTCCTTCTGACTAGGAAGTCTCCTTTTTCTTAGGCCACTGACCTCCCTTTTCTTAGATCATTTAAGTATTTTAGAAAATTTGCAATTACAAATTTTTGATGTGTACCTTTGAGGTATGATTCTCCTCTTATCCTCTTAGCAGTTTTACAACTCAAGACTGTCTTTCTTAAGGACCCAGGAGCCATAATTTTAAAATGTCATCATTAGGAAAGATAGAGCCCCTATCTTCCAGTCTCTGTGGGAGGATGGAAGTCTAACTTTAACAAATAGCAGTTAGCAAATAGAGTTGGCCTAATCACACTGACCAATTATAATGTTCCCAGTACTTTTCCACTAGGTCAGACCAGCATCAAATGCTTGTCCACATTTTGTTTCAGTAGAGTTGAGTTGAATCTCTCTCCCCAATTGCAATAGCTTTGACCTCTATTGCAATAGTCCTGAATAAAGTTTTCCTTTCCTGTTTAACTCTGTCCTGTGCGATTTTTCTTTGACCTGTTTGGGTGTATACATGTATTTTTTTTTTTTTTTTTTTTGAGACAGAGTTTCACTCTTGTTGCCCAGGCTGGAGTGCAATGGTGTGATCTTGGCTCACCGAAACCTCTGTCTCCTGGGTTCAAGTGATTATTCTGCCTCAGCCGCCTGAGTAGCTGGGATTACAGGCATGCGCCACCACACCTGGCTACTTTTGTATTTTTAGTAGAGACAGGGTTTCTTCATGTTGGTCAGGCTGGTCTCGAACTTCCAACCTCAGGGGATCTGCCTGTCTCGGCCTCCCAAATACTGGGATTACAGGCATGAGCCACTGTACCCTGCTGTTTGGTTATAATTTACTCAACCACTACCTTATTATTAGAAACACAGTGGCCAAATTTTACGTGTATTTGTTTGGTTTTCAGTTTGATTTGTTTTGTTTTTCTACATAATATTAGAACCTATATTTGAAAATGTAATCTGACAGGAAATTTACTTTCTATGAGATGAAATTAGAAATGCTGATTCGAGAAGTACATGCTTTCAAAATTGCAATTGATGTTAACAAATTACTTTTTCTACAATTTTCTAAAAATCCCCTTGAGATGCTTGAATGTGATTACCTCCAATACATTAATCTTTTCAATATTTTCTCCTTAGTTGAATAAAAATATTATCTAGTATTATCCAAACTTACATTTGAATATTCATAATGATGAGTTAGGTAAAATGCAAGAGTTAAAGAAAGAGGAAAGAAACACAAAATGTAACTCAACAGTTGAAGACAGATTTACTTTAGATAAAATCTGACAGGGGCTTCTGGCTGATTTCTGTCAGGAGTGCTTTCTCTTACCAACTAGGAGTATATATTGGTTTTAGGGTGAAGGGGCTTATCACAAGTGTGGAATGTTTATGTGTGTGGGAGAAGTTTATGACAGGGTTGGAATGTCTCTGGGCAGAGGGGAGATTATCTTGGGGCTGACATCTTTCTGGCGAGACTGGGGTAATCTCGGGTCTGGCATCTTCCTGGTTGGAAGGGGATTATCTCAGGACTAGTATGTCTCTGGTCTGGGAGGAGTTTGGAATGTCTGTGATTGGAGATGTTATTTGTGGTTTATCATCGTGCTGACCTTAGCTATTAGGCTGATGCCCTTTGGATTTAGGTGGTCTTTTATTAAGGTGAACTTTAGAATGAGGGGCTTGTTCAAGATGGTGATGCTCCTGCTCTGTCATTAAACTGCATCTTTTTTCCCTCTCAATTTCTTATTGGATTTCTATTATCAAATTTTAAAAATTATTCTGCATGTTAATAAACAAAAGTCTGTCATTTACACTGCAAAAATATTCCCCATGTCTCTTGATATACACATGTATTTTGTTCCTTTGTCTTTTTTTTTTTTTTTTTTTTTTTGAGGCGGAGTCTCGCTCTGTCGCCCAGGCTGGAGTGCAGTGGCCAGATCTCGGCTCACTGCAAGCTCCGCCTCCCGGATTTACACCATTCTCCTGCCTCAGCCTCCCGAGTAGCTGGGACTACAGGCGCCCGCCACCTCGCCCGGCTAGTTTTTTGTATTTTTTAGTAGAGACGGGGTTTCACTGTGTTAGCCAGGATGGTCTCGATCTCCTGACCTCGTGATCCGCCCGTCTCGGCCTCCCAAAGTGCTGGGATTACAGGCTTGAGCCACCGCGCCCGGCCTGTCTTATTTTTTAATTGCATTAAGTCAAGCCATTATTTTTTTTGTCATAGCTTCTTGATTAACACTTAAATTTTTGCTATTGTATAGCCTAGGAAAGGGAGAGCATCCCTTCATGATGAATAGGAATTTTTTCTCCCATATTCCACATTTCTGAAAATATAATTAACAAAAGCAAGGGAAAACCCACAACTAAAAGAAAACCTATATTTATGTGAAAATATAAGTTTAGAATGCATTTTCAATACTTTTGTTATACTTTTTAAATCAGTGGAAAATCCAGAATTGCTTAATTCAGAACTCTTTAGTATTTTACTTAATGTAGCTCCTTTTGTGGATGTTGTTCAAAGTAAAATGTGTGGCATATCAATTTCTCAGTACCTGCTGTTACTTGTGATTAAGAGACAGACACTGTTCAGAGGAAATTGGCTTGTAATTACTAGAAAGAGCAGGCAATCAACACAAGTATTGTCTTTTTATATTTTAAAAAGAGAGAGAGAGAGAGAGAGAATGAAATTAAGCCAGAACCTTTATTTGAACATCACAACTCATTTAACATAAAACTGTTTTCACGAAATATCTACCACCCATGGTGATGTCTCCCAGCAATGTTAGCTGTCTCTGTGTTTATAAGAAACTAGCCTGAACTTTTATGACCTTACACCATTCTGAAAAATTGCCAGAAACAATATAAAGGATACTTTAGGCCTTCTTTTCTGTCTCTGGATTGAAATTTTTAAATAATTAGCATGTTACATGATTTAATCAACTTCAGCAACAATGTTTCAATCTTAGGTTTCTTTTCCTAAATTTTCCATATATGGGTTGAATACACCTAATCCAAAATGCTTGTGAACAGAAGTGTTTTGGATTTTGGAATTTTTTAGATTTTGAAATATTTGCAGACACATAGTGAGATCTCTTGGAGATGGCACCAAATCTAAACATGAAATTATGTTTCATATATGCCTTATGCATGTAGCCTAAAGGTAATTTTATATGATATTTTTAATAATTGTATCATGAAATAAAGTTTAACTGCATTTGACTGTAACCTCTCCCATGACATCAAATGCAGAATTGTCCATCTGTGGCATCATGTCAGTGCTTAAAAGGTTTTGGATTTTGGAGCATTTCAATTTTGGATTTTCAGATGATGGATATTCAACCTGTACTTAAATCTTTGAGTGGGTAGTATGATTCACTCAGAATCTAAACAGAAATGTTTCCTGAAAAAGAAAAAGCGTTCAGAGAATTATTTATATGTATTTATATATACAGACTAACAGAAAGATACTTGGAGGTAAAAGAATCAGGGAAATTTCTATTTTTTAAATTATTTTTAATGTTTATACTAGCGTCCCAAGAGATAAGTGTAACGTGTTAATCCTTTTATTATGGGGAAGATGGACAGAATTTGTGTAATCTAGCAATGACCGGAAGAAGAGACTGTTAATTTATATTCATATAGATGGACAAACTAGTAGGCTCAATGTAAACATTCAATAATTGTTAATGATTGTGTTTAGTTTTTTTGCACTCTAGAACTATGCAAACAAAGAGACAGAGTTCGCTTGCTCAAAGACAAAATAATAATAATGAGAATAATGAGGGGAAGCACAGACTAGTCAATAGCTGCAGTGCAACATGGTAAATGCTATAATGAAAGATTATAAGGACCGCTGTAATTGCATAGATTAGTATTTGAAGAGTTTGCCTAGGAGAATCAGGACAGGTGTCACTTTGAAATTCCGCCTTAGTGTAATAACATTAAAAGAATTAGCATGATCTCACTAAAGTCAGCTTGATTCTTAAATCCTTACACATTTAGGGATAAAAACAAAAAATCTCATATTATGTATTTAGACATCAAAAATACTTGTAATAACTTTAAATTTGCTTTATTTGGTTTTTTACTTAATTGAAAGATTGAGTACCAATGTGATATGGTTAGGCTTTGTGTCTCCACCCAAATCTCATCTTGAATTGTAATCCCCATAATCCCTATAATCATCTCCATGTGTCAAGGGAGAGACAAGGTGAAGGTAATTGAATCATGGGGGCAGTTTCCCAAATACTGTTCTCGAGGTAGTGAGTGAGTTCTCAGAAGATCTGATGGCTTAAGGGGGATCTCTTCCCCCTTTGCTTAGCACTTCTCCCTTCTGCCATCTTGTGAAAAAGGTTCCTTGCTTCCTCTTTGCCTTTCGCTATGATTGTAAGTTTCCTGAGGCCTCCCTAGTCATGCAGAACTATGAGTCAATTAAACCTCTTTCCTTTCTAACTTATCTAGTCTTCGGCAGTTCTTTATAGCAGTATGAGAACAGATTAATACACAATGTATGCCATATATATATAATAATTTGGCCTCAGTTTATATCTACTACATACTTTCCAGAATGCTGTACTCTTACAATTCCATTACTCATACTCACATACACACACACACACACACATGTCTAATATTCATGTGGATTTTGCTGAGTAACATGCATGTTTTTAATTCTTAACATGACTGCTAGAAGTTGCTGACAAAACAAAGCAGACTGAGAGACTTTCAACTGTTTGTCCTAAGTTAAGGTTTATGTTTATCTTTCTGAGTTTCTTTTGCCAGCAGGCATTTTATGGATCCTGTTCTAAGGAGGATCACATATTCATTTTTCTATTACAGATGAGAGAGAGAAATTTCATATATTCACACAGTAGGATGAGCCTTAGACATTATAGCAGCACTGAAGTTTTATCAAAAACATCATTTAAAACATCAGACAAATATAAAATATATTTGTAAACACATTTGTAAACACATGAAAATATTAAACATATAAAATAAATATTAAATATTAAACATTTGATACTCTAAAGAGATTGAGAATTTCTACACATTCAAATTTTCTTAACAGAGGTTACCTCTCTAATAAAATACATGAACAACCACATACAGTGTATTTCTTTAAAAATTTTGACTACAATTTGAATGGATGGTTTCATAAATGTTCTTATGTCTGTAAGTAAGGTAGTTGTTCTTCCTATTTTTATGACTTGAGGTGCTGTGTAATTATTTGGTGGTGCTGTCAGAGTCCATTCTTCTACACAAACTTTCAATAGTCCTGCATTAAATTTTCCCTGCATACCTTAGTCACAGAATATTGCTTGTTAAGTTAATGGTCTACTTGTTCTGTTTCGTTTTGTTTTAATATTACTTCTATTTTTTTACAACAATTTCCTAAAACACCTTATATACAGGCATTCTCTTCTTACATGCTTATGGTCATTGTATCTAATGGAAAATCAGGAGCTTATATGAGTTTAAAATATTCCTTCATGAATAAAATCCCTGAAGTCCAATGTGGACTCTCATCAAGGGTATTTCAGGGTTTAGTAATATTTTCCCTTTATCATTGATTTTTAGATAGTGTCAGGATATGCAATATCCACATTAATGAGTTCCAGAAAGGTAATGACTATTTTAGAATATAGACTATGTCTAAACCCAGGTCAAACTGTGTTTCAGATGGTTGAAAATAACTGAACAAATTTGGTAAAAAAAAAAATTTCTTGCTTATCTACTGTATCATTTGCCTTGATTTGAATCTTAGAAAATTTATTGAGTATATATTTTATAGTGTGCAAAGATAATGTGCAAAGGCAGCTATGCATATCATCACATGCAATCCACAATATTCTAAACCTTTAAAACAAATTTTTTAAAAAGGCTAAATATCCTGCCAGTGTCAGGCAACTAGGGTGTGGAAAATTGAAATTTGAATGTTTGCTGACTATAGACTTAATCATGTTTCATCAAGGGGCACCCACATAATCATTTTCTTTGCTAGTAATCATGTATGTCATAAGTGAAAACAATTGCCTTAACAAATAATATTTTGTTTAACAAAACAAATTAATTTATTTCTTAGAACTTTGATGAATGCTAACTGATTTCGTTTTTGTTACTTTAACTGCATCTGAATAAAAATAACCAAACTCATATATTCAAACTTTTAATTATGAGCTGATACCTACATAAAATGTAGTCAGTAGAGGTCAATTAAATTCCTGCTACTAAAAATAAAAGCTTTTAATTAAAATGTAACATGAGATAAGTGAAACTAAAACAATATGTTCCAGAAAAAGGGACTGACATATATACAGAGAGAGAAACTACAAGGGAGAAAATATTAAGCTGTTTTTCAGAAAAGTTAGCTGAAAAGTTGAAAGAGGCAGATTTGTAATAAATATTTGACTTAGGTGAAATAAGGATTAAAAACTCACTGAAGAGAAATAATCTGTTTATCCTACAGTATTAACCATTTACAGATATTTCAGTTAATTTTGAACAAAAATTTATATTGGCTCAGATGAGGCAATTTTTGAGTTTTTATGCAAGTCTTTTAAAAAAATACAATACAGTCAATAACATAAATGCTTATTTAAGGTACAACTAAACAGAAAAATAAAAGTTATAATTCCAAGCTCACTGGATTTGTACTTTAAGATATTTCATGCAAAGAAACCACCCAAAATAAACACACAGGATACATTATTCATATCATGCTTAGACTTGTTTATTGTTTAAGAAATATCTATTTTGGTTTTACCTTCTCCCTGATTTTTATGAACAAAAGCTGAATTTTAGCATTATAGACTGCATTTACAGATCTGAACATCTAATTTATTAAACTTTTTTCTTATTTGTTGACTATATATAATTTGAAACTAATTAAGACAAAAGTTAGGAGTACCTTATAAATAAAAAGTAATCATCACCGCAATGAGCATTCTATACAAATAAACTTAATATCAAAATATATATTGAAAAATTGTAAGAGAGAGGAATCAGAAACATTTAAGAAGTTAGTTGAATTTAGAGATGATTTTACAAGCCAAGCATGTATATTGCTTTATGACAACCAAAAAAAAATTTTCAAATAAAAAAAATGCAGCCTGGCATTTTTATATAGTAAGAGTTTTGTATTCTACCCTTTCAGCCATTCATGTGTAAATGAATTGCTTAAAGTGCTTAAAATAATTGAAAACAGATGAATATTTTGAGCATAATAAGTGTTCTCTATTCAAATTTTTCTTCCCTAGAAAACCCTTACTTTGGGCGGGGGATGGGTAAGACTACAAAAGTATTCTTTAGTCTAGCTTGAATACCATGCATTTGAAATGAGCAGATTTGAATTAATGAGGTCGTGAGGTCTAAATGAAATATACAAGTCTCTCTGTGAATTTAAAACTGGATGAAAAACAGTTGCTAGGCCAATTTTTCCTCTTGACATAATAACTCTGGCAAAGGTACTTAAAACTGGGCATAGATGGTTTTTTAAAAACAGACTTCATTTTTAAGAGCAGTTTTAGGTTCACAGACGAATGAGGTAGAGGGTATAGTTTCCATACATCTCCAATTTCCACATACACACAGTCTGCCACACTGTCGACATCCTGCACCAAAGTGGCATATTTGTTGGAATAAATTAACCTGTATTGACAAATCATTATCACCCAAAGTCCATTATCACCATAAGTTACAATAGGGTTAACTTATGGTGTTGTACATTCCATAGGCTTAGACAAATGTATAATGACGTGTATTCACCATTATAGCATCATATAGGGTAGTTTCAATGATCTGAAAATCCTCTCTGCTCCACTGATTTAACCATCTCTGCCCCATAAGCACTGGCAACCACTGAGTTTTTTTACTGTCTCTGTAGTTTTGCCTTTTATTGATTGTTGTATTCTTTGGATGATATACTGCAGTGTATTGCCATTTCAGATTGGCTGTTTTCAATTACTAACACACATTTAAGGTGTCACCTAAGAAGAGGTGGAAAACCAGACTGCAATGCAGTAAGACAGGCATTTATTGGGGTCTTTGAAATTGTAATTCTGGAGGCACATATTTGTCCAAAGATCAAATTGTGTTCTAAAGAGACGGAGGGGAATAGGAAATTTTAAAAGCACACTGAGAGTAATTACACAAGTTGTTTTGAAAGAATTGTCATTGGTGGGAGAACCTGGCTTAGTACACGAGTCCATAGTTCCTTGATTGTTGCTGTTCAGGAGTTCCAGTGTTGGTAAAATTCAGTTGTTTTTCAGGATGCTATGGTCATTGCAGTTTGGCCCAGTTCAAAGTTTCAAGGCAAATTGCTGTTTTTTGTTTGTTTGTTTGTTTTGTTTTTCTTTTTTGCAAGGTTACAAGCTATGCAGGTAATCCTTCTTAGAATGGCTTCTGAAATCTACTTTAGAACTTGGAACCTGAGTAACGCCATTTTGTATAGCACATTTTACAAAGGTTCCTCCATGTCTTTTCATGACTTCATAGCTCATGTCTTTTTAGCCCTGAATATTACATTGTCTGGATGTACTGCAGCTTATTTATCCATTCACTCTTTGAAGGACATCTTAGTTGCTTACAAGTTTTGACAATTTGGAAAAAGCTGCTATAAACACCATTGTGCAGTGTTTGTGTGGACATACAATTTCAAGTTATATTAGTACATATCAAGTAGCATGATTGCTGGATTGCATGGTAAAAGTATGTTTAGTTTTGCAAGAAATTACCAGAAAGTCTTCCAAAATGGCTGTACCATTTTTTGTTCCCACCAGCAATGAATGAGAGTTCCTATTATTTCACCTACTTGCCATCATTTGGTGTTGTCAGAGTTTGAAATTTGGGCCATTATAATAGGTGTGTGGTGATATCTTATGATTGTTTTAATTTGCATTTCCCTAATGACGTATGATGTGAAACATATTTTGTATGTTTATTTGCCAACTTGTATTTTCTTTGGTGAGATACCTGTTTAGATCTTTTGTCCATTTTTTTTTATATCAGGTTGTTCCTTTCTTCTCATTGAGTTTTAAGAGTTTTTGTATATTTTGGATAACAGACCTTTATCAGATATATCTTTTGCAAATAGTTTCTCTCAGTTTGTCAAGCTTTCATTTTTAAAATAAACAAAATTCCATAAACACATGTCTAACTCTATAGAAAGCTCATTCTTGCCCTGGGTATTGTCTCTATTTCACAACATCTAACTGCATAAACTCCTTAAGTGTTCCCAAACTCTATGTGCATTCTGAGAGTACACAATCTTCATTAGATGAACTACTTTTTGTTTACTAAGTGTGTTATCGATTAAATATTTATTTCACACTGTCCTATGGAAACTGTAGGGGCCCTAAAAGGCTTTGATATGAGCAGTGGGTTAGTAGAGATCTTTCTCCAAAGGGGTATTGGAATTGACACTGGGTTAAAGACCCTAAGAGACTAGCTCTTGAATGACCTAGATGGATTATGTTAAATTGAGTGATCACTGTCAAGATATTGCCAAACGTCTACTTCTAAAATTTTCTGAAATTCTTTTCTGTGGGAATGCCAAATGTGTGGCACAAGGTTCTCACTTATTTGATCTCCAGACCTAAGGCAGGTATTTTAATTGAACAAAGTCATTTTGTCTGAACCAGGATGATGAATTTCTTCAGTTGAGTGCTCTAGGAAGCTGCTACCAATAGTGAGGACAGCATGACAAAAATAAAATTTGTCATTCTCACTTGGCTACTAAAATTATCTCTGCTTTCCTTCCTTAATTAATGTCCTCCACTTTTTCCTTATAAACATATGAAAACAAAAAGGAGTAGATCCGTGTTTTACATATTTGAATTTATTTTTTCCCCACTTCTAATAACAGGAAAATTTACCACCCTTATAGCATTCATTCATTTCTGAATAAAATACCCAGATTTTACCACCTAAATGGCACTGCTGTGGACAGTGGGATGTGACCATCAATAAGCACACAAAATTTACTACTTTCATGATGCTTACATTCCAACTGGGGAGAGTGAAGATGAATAAATAGAATATTTAGTATATGAAAGAATAACAAATGCTGAAAGTGAAATTGAAACATGAAATGTGGACAGGGAATGTGTATGAGGGAGAGTAGGGTGTCACACACATGGGTTGCAATCTTAGGTAGCGTGACCAAAAATTGCAACATTGAGAAAATGACTCTGGAGTAAATATCTGGAGGAGTTTTTATTTGAAGCAGGAGAAAAACAAGTGCTGAAAGTCCTGCTGTATATAGCCTGAGATATTCAAAGAACAGTGAGGAGTCCAGTTAATTGGAGAAGAGCAAGCAAGAACATAATTTGAGATGCTAGCAGATAGCATTTTGCATTTCCTTCATGCCTTTCTATAATCATTTTATTGAATTATTTTAGTAGCTTTTTAACATGGTAGGTATGAGTACACCACTTTACACAGGTGAAGACAGAATCAAAATGTGCTATGCTTTATCTAATGTCTAACAACTAGTAAATTGCAACATTTACTGGGAGATGTAAATTTTTGGAATACAAATTCATCACAAATTCTGTTACAGCACAAATGCCACTTCATGACTAAAGAAATAACTAACATCTAAAATGAAAACTATCCTGCCATGTAGTGTCCCTGGCACCTAACTAAAACAGCATGCAGGCCAAATCTTCTAAGTAAAATCACTGTTTTAGCAGCTTCAGTCAAGCTGGGCTTCTTATTTGTGGTTTTGTTCCTCCGTGCCAATGTTCCACTTGATATATATGTCAATGAACTAGAGGAAGTTTTTCACTTATGTGCAGTGTATTCTCAAAGATACATTTAAAAAAACGGAATGAATGCTTATCAAATTACAGATTTTTTTCCCTAAGAGGAGTTTGAATCACAATTGATCTCAATTACAAAATAAATAGCATTTACACTGTATATATTATCTTTAGTTTTTGTCTTTCCTTAATACCTAATACAAAGTAGATTAGTTGAAGTTCTATTAATGTTTCATTTTAACATAAAATACATAAAATTTAGCAGCTTTTCACATCATTAATTATTTACAAATTGATTTCAACTGAATCAAATTTGTAACATTTTTATTTTTCTCCAAAAGAGCAAATAATTTTAACTTTTTCTTGTTTTAACAAAGTAGCTAGAAACCATCCTCTAGGATTGCCTATAGGGAATAATCAACCACAGATAAATATATAATTCCCTATGACTAGGAAACTTGGAAATTGCTTTAGTAAAGTTGCCTATTTGAGAAACAACTATACAAATTCATCCATATCTGAAATCTACAGGAATTTGCACTTGTGTCTTTTGATTTGGGGTTCACGTTACAAATCCCATGTTGCTTTTTTCTGTTCACAAAATGTTAATACACATGGGTAAATTTCCTGGTCATCTAACACAAGTCTTTTCCTGTAAATCATTTTTTTAGAAATTGAGTAGGATGACTGCCTCTACCTTTGAGCTGCCACATGGAGCACCCAAAATAAATTTTCCATATACTTTAAAACATATGTTTAAATAAGATAGTTTTTTTTCATTTTAGTTATTTTCTTTTTAACTTTTATTTTAGATTTGGGGGTACACGTCCAGGTTTGTTGTATATCGATAAACTCATGTCAAGGAAGTTTGTTGTACAGATTATTTCATCACCCAGGTACTAAACTTAGTACTCAATAGTTATTTTTCTTGTTCCTCTCCCTCCTCCCACTTCCACCCTCAAGGAGGCCTCAGCATCTGTTGTTCCCTTCTTTGTGTTCATCAGTTGTCATGATTTAGCTTCCATTTATAAATGAGAACATGCACTATTTGTTTTCTGTTTCTGTATTAGTTTGCTAAAGATAATGGCCTCCAACTTCATCCACGTTCCCAGAAAAGACACAATCTCATTTTTTATGGCTGTGTAGTATTTCACGGTGCATATGTATCACATTTTCCTCATCCAGTCTATCACTGATGGGCATTTAGATTGATTCCATGTGTTTGCTGTTGTGAACAGTGCAGCAGTGAACATACATGTACATGTGTCTTTATGGTAAAATGATTTATATTCCTCTGGGTATAAACCCAGTAATAAGATGACTGGGTTGAATGGTAGTTCTGTTTTTAGCACTTTGAGGAATCGCCACACTGTCTTCCACAATGGGTGAACTAATTTACGTGCCCACCAATAGTGTATATATATGTGTTCTCTTTTCTCCACAACATTGCCACTTGCCAGCATCTGTTATTTTTTGACTTTTTACTATTAGCCATTCTGACAGGTGTGAGATGGTATCTCATTGTGGTTTTGATTTGCATTTCTCTAGTAACAAGTGATATCCAGCTTCTTTTTATATGATTTCTGGCCGCATGTATGTCTTCTTTAGAGAAGTGTCTGTTCGTTTACTCTGCCCACTTTTTAATGGGTTTTCTTTTGTTGTTTGTAAATGTAAGTTCCATACAGATGCCATATTAGAGCTTTGTCAGATGCATAGCCGCAAATATTTTCTCCCATACCATACGTTGTCTGTTTACTCTGTTGATAGTTTCATTTGCTGTGCAGAAGCTCTTAAGTTTAATTAGATCCCATTTGTTAATTTTTTGCTTTTTTTTGCAATTGTTCTTGGTGTCTTTGTCGTAACTCTTTGCCTGTTTCTATGTCCTGAATGGTACTATGTAGGTTGTCTTCCAGCATTTTTATAGTTTTGGGTTTTACATCTAAGCATTTAATCCATCTTGTGTTGATTTTTGTACATGGTGTAAGAAGTGGCTCCAGTTTCAATCTCCTGCATGTGGCTAGCCAGTTAACCCAACACTATTTATTGAATAGGGAGTCTTTTCCCCATTTCTTGTATTTGTCAGCTTTGTGGAAGATCAGATGGTCATAGGTGTGTGGACTTATTTCTGGGCCTCTATTCTGTTCCATTTGTCTATGTGTCTGTTTTTGTACCACTACTATGCTGTTTTAGTTAGTGTAGCCCTGTGATATAGTTTGAAGTTGGGTAACATGATGCCTCCAACTTTGTTCTTTTTTCTTAAGACTGTCTTGGCTATTTGGGCTCTTTTTTGGTTCTATATGAATTTTAAAATAGTTTTTTGGTACTATGAAGAATATCATTAGTAGTTTGATAGGAATAGTGTTGAGTCTATGAACTGCTTTAGGTTGTATGTCCATTTTAATGATATTTATAGGATATCTTTCTATCCAGGAGCAAATAATTTTTTTTTTTAATTTGCTTGTGTCATCTCTGATTTCCTTAAGCATTATTTTGTAGTTCTCATTGTAGGGATCTTTCACCTTCCTGGTTAACTGTATTCCTAAATATTTTATTCTTTTTTGTGGCAATTGTGAATGAGATTGAATTCCTGATTTGGCTCTCGGCTTGGTTGTTGTTGCTGTATAGGAATGCTAGTGATTTTTGTATATTGATTTTTGTATTCTGAGACTTTGTTGAAGTTCTTTATCAGCTTAAGAAGCTTTTGGGCTGAGACTATGGTGTTTTCTAAATATAGAATCATGTCATCTGCAGACAGGGCTAGTTTGACTTCCTCTCTTACTACCTGGATGTCCTTTCTTTCTTTCTTTTGCCTAATTGTTCTGGCCAAGAATTCCAATACTATGTTACATAGGAGTGGTGAGAGATGGCATCCTTGTCTTGTGCTGGTTTTTAAGAAGAATGCTTCCAGCTTTTCCCCATTCAGTATGATGTTGGCTGTGGGTCTGTCATAGATGGTTCTAAGATCAATTAAAACATATACCCATACTGAAAATCTACCTAGGCTTTTTCCATTAATGGGCAAAAGAAAAAAAGAAAAAAGGTCTATCTACTTTATGAACTGTAGCAAAATGTAACAGAATATTAAAATTACTCCATACATTGTGTTTAAATAGGAAGCCCTTAGGAAGTTCACAAAATATACTATCTGAAAACAATTCCACAGCTTAAATATTTTATTTACATATTGAATAATCAGAGAAGGTTTTAGGATATCAGTGCATAGTCTGTCAAATCTAATGTCATTCAATATGTAAAATGCAAAAACTACATCTTATTTTTATTCTTTTTACAAATTTTTGATCCATAATCATTGGTTAAAATATTTTAAGAACTAGGCATTTTGTCAAGTGATATTTAGAATATAGGTGAAAATAACAAGTATAAAAAACGTAAGTATCTCATAATTCTACAGAATATTCACATATCTCTTATCTCTAGATTTTGGTGTTTTTATCTACCTGGGAGAGTTTTGCTTTTTCCTTGCCTGGCTTTTTTTGGCAGGGAGGCAGGTGGGACAGAATCTTATTCATTGCAACCTCTGCCTCCTGGGTTTGAGCAATTCTTGTGGCTCAACCTCCCAAGTAGCTGGGATTAAAAACCTGTGCCACTATAACCAGCTAATTTTTCTCCTCAAGTGATCTGTGTGCCTTGGCCTCCCAAAATGTTGGAATTACAGGCGTGAGCCACTGTGCTCAGTCACATACTTCTATAACATTTTAAAAGACCTTTCTGGATTAAGTTAGTTCTCATTGCTGAGGATCACTTTAGGAAGCTGTGTGCTAGTGCTCAGGAGAGTTACCAGATTGAATTGTCTATTCCTTTTTTTGACTAGACCAGTAAATTTTTGCACTTGGTTTATTGTTCACCAATGTGGTCCAGAAGTCAAAAAGAATCTTTAATATACAATAGGTATTTTTAATTATTAATTATATTATTAATTATATTAATTAATATTTTTATTATTTAATTATATTAATCACATAACACAAATTAAAAGCTATGATATTTTGGTAGATATTGTAGAGCAATGGAAATAGTTACAAAAAAGCCTTTTATAGATTTGACAGTATAAAATGACACTAATAATACAATATGTTGTATGATATTTTGCAGCACACAAAAATGCTGATATAAAATGAGGATCTCTAAGCAAAAATGGGTAGAATTTCTTTGTGGATTTTTGTTTGTTTTTAATTTGTTTTGTTCTTCTTTTTGAAACAGAATCTTGCTCTGTCGCCTAGGCTGGAGTATAGTGGCACCATCTCAGCTCACTGCAACCTCTGCCTCCTGGGTTCAAGCAGTTCTCCTGCCTCAGCCTCCCAAGTAGCTGGGATTACAGGCATGCACCACAATGTCCGGCTAATTTTTGTATTTTTAGTAGAGATGGTATTTCCCCATGTTTGCCAGGCTAGTCTCAAACTCTTTAACTTGGGTGATCTGCCACCTCAGCCTCCCAAAGTGCTGGGATTGCATGCGTGCAACGCCGGGCCCAGCCTGTTTTAAAAATATAATTGGGCATTGATATATTTAACATGGAGTTATTCCTTTCTTAATAAAAATAACTTGAAATTGTTTGAGAACATATTACAAATATCCCTCACACATCTTCCTAATAAAAACAAATAATATAAACATTTATTTCATGCAATTATAATTAAATTACATTTATCTCTGATTTAATACTGATTCCTTTAAATGTATTATGTAATAATTAAATTTAAGATTCTCATTATAACACTGCAACAATTAAAAGACTCTTATGTGTAATCTATGTTCCTAGGCCTATAAGTTATCAAAAAAGTAAATGAAAATTTATCACTGTTAAATATGACAATAAGTGATCAATATGGCAAAATAGCAATTATATGAATGAGCCAATTGAGAATTAGGTAAACTTAAAGGAAACTAAGGAGTATCCTTTAACCAATAATCTCCTTGAAGACAGAAGATGTACCAAGCTCATTCTTATTGTAGTTTCGATCTTGTTGCCTATCACATTAGAAATAATACATATTTGTTAAAACGATTTATGAAAATTTAATTAATTGATTTTCCTAATGATTCAGATGGTATGTAGTATGAACACACTCATGATTCCCCATCTGCTTTTTTCCAGCTGTTTTTGGTATTTGACATGGGTCTCCTTCCAAAGAATAAAGAAATGATGGAAACAAATGAAAACATTATGGCTTAACATTCAAAAGATATGCCATTACCTAAAGTCGTGTAAGCTAACCAGAAGGAGATCCTGTGCCTGTCAGACTTTATTGTAACACTGCAAATATTCATACCAATGTTCAAGAGGGGATGGGCAGGAATGGAAACCTACAAAGGTAAAGAGCATAGCACGTATCAGCCCTTCATGCTAAAAACGCTCAATAAATTCGGTATTGATGGAACGTACCTCAAAATAATAAGAGCTATTTATGACAAACCCACAGCCAATATCATACTGAATGGGAAAAAACTGGAAAAATTCCCTTTGAAAACTGGCACAAGACAGGGGTGCCCTCTCTCACCACTCCTATTCAACATAGTGTTGGAAGTTCTGGCTAGGGCAATCAGGCAAGAGAAAGAAATCAAGGGTATTCAGTTAGGAAAAGAAGAAGTCAAATTGTCCCTCTTTGCAGATGACATGATTGTATATTTAGAAAACCCCATTGTCTCAGCCCAAAATCTCCTTAAGCTGATAAGCAACTTCAGCAAAGTCTCAGGATACAAAATTAATGTGCAAAAATCACAAGCATTCTTATACACCAGTAACAGACAAACAGAGACCCAAATCATGAATGAACTTCCATTCACAATTGCTTCAAAGAGAATAAAATACCTAGGAATCCAACTTACAAGGGATGTAAAGGACCTCTTCAAGGAGAACTACAAACCACTGCTCAGTGAAATAAAAGAGGACACAAACAAATGGAAGAACATACCATGCTCATGGATAGGAAGAATCAATATCGGGAAAATGGCCATACTGCCCAGGGTTATTTATAGATTCAATGCCATCCCCATCAAGCTACCAACGAGTTTCTTCACAGAATTGGAAAAAACTGCTTTAAAGTTCATATGGAACCAAAAAAGAGCCCGCATCTCCAAGACAATCCTAAGTCAAAAGAACAAAGCTGGAGGCATCACGCTACCTGACTTCAAACTATACTACAAGGCTACAGTAACCAAAACAGCATGGTACTGGTACCAAAACAGAGATATAGACCAATGGAACAGAACAGAGTCCTCAGAAATAATACCACACATCTACAGCCATCTGATCTTTGACAAACCTGAGAGAAACAAGAAATGGGGAAAGGATTCCCTATTTAATAAATGGTGCTGGGAAAATTGGCTAGCCATAAGTAGAAAGCTGAAACTGGATCCTTTCCTTACTCCTTATACGAAAATTAATTCAAGATGGATTAGAGGCTTAAATGTTAGACCTAATACCATAAAAACCCTAGAGGAAAACCTAGGTAGTACCATTCAGGACATAGGCATGGGCAAAGACTTCATGTCTAAAACACCAAAAGCAACGGCAGCAAAAGCCAAAATTGACAAATGGGATCTCATTAAACTAAAGAGCTTCTGCACAGCAAAAGAAACTACCATCAGAGCGAACAGGCAACCTACAGAATGGGGGAAAATTTTTGCAATCTACTCATCTGACAAAGGGCTAATATCCAGAACCTACAAAGAACTCAAACAAATTTACAAGAAAAAAACAAACAACCCCATCAAAAAGTGGGCAAAGGATATGAACAGACATTTCTCAAAAGAAGACATGCATACAGCCAACAGACACATGAAAAAATGCTCATCATCACTGGCCATCAGAGAAATGCAAATCAAAACCACAATGAGATAGCATCTCACACCACTTAGAATGGCAATCATTAAAAAGTCAGGAAACAACAGGTGCTGGAGAGGATGTGGAGAAATAGGAACACTTTTACACTGTTGGTGGGATTGTAAACTAGTTCAACCATTATGGAAAACAGTATGGCGATTCCTCAAGGATCTAGAACTAGATGTACCATATGACCCAGCCATCCCATTACTGGGTATATACCCAAAGGATTATAAATCATGCTGCTATAAAGACACATGCACATGTATGTTTATTGCGGCACTATTCACAATAGCAAAGACTTGGAATCAACCCAAATGTCCATCAGTGACAGACTGGATTAAGAAAATGTGGCACATATACACCATGGAATACTATGCAGCCATAAAAAAGGATGAGTTTGTGTCCTTTGTAGGGACATGGATGCAGCTGGAAACCATCATTCTTAGCAAACTATCACAAGAACAGAAAACCAAACACCGCATGTTCTCACTCATGGGTGGGAACTGAACAATGAGATCACTTGGACTCGGGAAGGGGAACATCACACACTGGGGCCTATCATGGGGAGGGGGGAGGGGGGAAGGATTGCATTGGGAGTTATACCTGATGTAAATGACGAGT